>NC_135774.1:3441446-3735767 GCF_028453695.1 Augochlora pura | reverse complement strand
GATGATCTCGCGTGGCTCCGTGTCACGCAAACGGATACACGGCGACGTTAATCATCCTCTTCTCGCTATCTCCCTCTCCCTCCTTCTTCCCCCACTCGCGTTCCCGTCGCGGTCCGAATCTCAATGTTTGCCCGTCTCTCGACGTAAATACATTGTACAACCGTGAACACGTTGGTACAGGCCACGAACACACACACACACACACGGTCGTGTGTCACTGTGTGGAAGAGAGCGAGCGCTTCTACTCGCGCACAGTATCGAACAGTTTTATAATATAATTGCGTTTCGTCGCGATTCCAATTGCGGCAGCGGCGAGATGTCAATGTCTAGTCATTCCTTCGGCCTTGTAGCTGGATTAGCTGTTGGAGTGTCATTCTACCCGTGAAACGATTTCGTCGCGGATCATTCAATAAATCGTGGCCATCGCGGACTCGCTCGCATGGCTGTGCATCGCGCGTCTCACAATTGGGCAGATTGCAGCGGCGAAGAAATACGGCCCGACGCCGACGAACGCGACGTTTTCCTCGCCACTTTCCAAATAAGGGTGGACGTCCCAATTTCCGCGGCTATCGCAATTCCCGCGTCCCCGGAGTAAAAGCGTACAGAGAAGGAAAGAGTCGGTAGGTAAACGCGATACAAAAATATAGATCATATTGTTTTAGGTATAAAACTTTCCTCTTTCTATACGGTTTTAGTCACGGTAACAGGAACGTCTATCTCTCAGGTACGTCGAACGGGCAACCTGTATTCGCGTTTCCTATCGATACACCATATCTTGTTCTACACGCGAATTGTACATAGGTAAGGACAGAATGTATATACGCGATGATTTGCCCGAAAGTAAATATTTTATTACCTGGCACACGGTCTTTTCGTTTTCATTTGTAGGCACTGTGGTTTGTAGGAGCCGAAAGGCTGCTTTATCTCTCCTGTCGTAAATCGTGGTCGTTTCTTGGTAAATAGGAAGTTCGCGTTTACGTTTCGCGGATACATATAGGGGGGGTTATCGATGCTGTATCAGTATATTGTCGCGCGTGGAATGTTCGATAAAAATAATTCTCTGTTGCATTGCAAATAAGCTCAGTCGCAAGAGGTCTTCGTACACCTCCCGAAACGTGGTGAAAAATTAAAAATTTTTTTTAGACTATACAGGGTGCTTCTAAATTATACATACTCTGGGAAAGGTGACTACTGTGTCAGACAACGGCCGAAACAGGTTCCTTTCATTTTACCTTTATTTAGAATCACAACAAGAAAAAGAAATCGCTCGTTTTCGAACTTTCTTTATCTGAGCCTATAACGATAATATTAAAAATGCGTGCTGAAACATCGACGAAATCGATCGACGTTTTGTCACGATTTTGGACATTTTTGACCTGAATGGTGCAAGAAAGCTACAGTTTTTTTTAAATCTTTCGACGTTTGTAGATCGACCACGGGTCAACTTATTTCGATTCAAATTTCCCAGCATGCGTGTAAGTTACCGAAATCTAAGGAAAACATTTTTTCAATTCTCATTATAGACTCGGAACACAAAGTTCAAGAATAGGTGTTTTACGTTTTATCTTGCCATTCCAAGCAATGGCAAAATTGAAGGAAAGTATTTCACGCGTTGTTTAGTAGAATAATCCTTTTTATCATCTAAGAAGAATGCAAATCTTATGTGCGCAGTCTTAAAACAGTTGTTGCGTTTTAGAAGGTGTTCGAATAATACCGTGATTGTTGAAAATGTTTCCGCCTTTAAGAAATGAATCGGAACTGCAAGGTTACCGTCGATCGCGACGAGAATATCGCGTTGATCGTTGTTCCCTTTGATCGAATATAAAATATATTGTACGCGAATCACAGACTAATTGGGAATATGATCGAGTACGATCGGTCGCGATCGAATACGATATCGTTTCATTCTTGCGCAGTCGATTTTGCTCCTGCAACAATGCCAGTCTACGCCCGCCCCGTCCTTTCTCCCAGCTTCGAGGCATTATGGACGCCTGAGGACCATCTCCAAGAGAGCCATCCGAACGTAGACTCCGTTCTCGGCTTGCCGGAAGTAGGCCGCACGTGGGTCCGTGTCGAATTCCGGGCTGATCTCGAAGACGCGGGGCAACGGATGCATCACTATCATTTTCCTTTTCGCGCGCGACATCAGCTGCGGCGTTACCACGAAGTGGCCGCAAACCTGAAACGACGGATAGATTTTAAACAAATTTGATCTAGTCTCGAGGTCACTGCGACGGGTCGAAATGTCTACCTGTCGATATTCTTCCTGCGTGGCGAATCGTTCCTTCTGAATGCGGGTCATGTAGAGCACGTCCGTGTCGGGTAAGGCCTCCTCAAGGGAGGAGAACTTCTCCTGCGGGATCCTTCGACCGGACACGTACTTCACCACGTGGTCCGGCATGCCGAGGCCAGGTGGGCAAACGTAACGAAGCTCCACGTTATAGAGAGTCAACAACCTGCGTCGTGCAACGTGCGTTCAAGGTATAAAGATAAAACGGCTCGAGGACGCGACGTTCGGCGACGAACGCGATTGCACGGAAAAAAATAACAGAAAATTTAGCCGCAGTGGCGTGCATATTTTTAGATTAGAAGTAACGTTTACAACGTCGATATCTGAACGAAAATTTAACAAAATATCATATTTGCATATTTCTGTTTTCTATTCGTTCTAATAAAAAAAATATAGAAATACGGCGTTCCGTTAAGCTCCGGCTTAAATAGCAGCGAGAATGTAAAAGTTACTTCGTGTCTATTATTATTAATTCGTAATCTGGGATCTGCGAGAGAGAGATGGATACCTGGAATGTCTAGATGGAATATTAAAATCGACTGAGACTGTAAGTCTGGAGCAGGAACATTCTCCTCGTACGATTTTATGTAGAGAGTCAAGATCGGAGAAATAGTATGCGAAAATACTGACCTCGCCAACGAATGCACCGTTCTGCCGTGCTTCAAGTCGCCGACCATGGTGATCGTGAGACCGTTCACCGTGCCGATCTCGTCCCGTATAGTGAAGATGTCGAGCAACGCTTGCGTCGGGTGCTCGCCGACCCCGTCGCCGGCGTTTATCATCGGTTTCCTACAGTGCTGCGCGGCTCTCTGAGCAATGAACGATGAACGGTAATCGATCGACGCGTTTCACTTAACCCTCTCGTTCCGGTAACGGGGTCTTCAGTTTTATACCTTTCTGTTTTATCGACAAATACCACGGAAGACCCCGTTACCGTACAGAGAGTGATCTAACCCCAAGGGTTGACCATAGAAACGCAGCAATAAAATCAAACGACGCTTACAGATACTGCGCCAGGTTCAGGATGCCGAAGAACCACTACATCCGCGTATCCAGCCATCACCGCCACCGAATCTGAAACACACGAGTCAGTCGCATGAGTATTAATTTTTCAATTACAGTGAGTTCTCTGAAATTGTCCATCAGCTTGGAAAGGAAAGAGAACAACTTAGAGATGAAGGCAAGGCTCAAGAAATCGTGTCTCCTTTTCCAGAGTTATTCATTTCTATTTCTAAACCGTGAGACGATTTAGGAGAATTTTCTGTATTAATAGATAAACCAATTGATCGTCGTTTGATAACAACCTTCCAGGGTCTCTCCCTTCTGGACGGACGACGTGGCTCCGTCCATGTGGATCACTCGGCCTCCCAGCCGCTCCATCGCCGCCGCGAAACTGCAAGACGTTCTCGTGCTAACTTCGTAGAAGATCGAAGCCATCAGCTTTCCCTGTTCGCGGAAAATATGAAATTTGAAATTATTGCTGAACTACGGTGGTCTATCGGAGGAACAGCAGTCTCTCTTACTCGTAGTATATGATCGACGGGTCGCTCCTTCCTGACCGCGTTCCGGAGGACCTCCGCTACGTAGAAGAGATCCTTCAGGATATCCTTGTCGAATATGTCCACCGTCAGGATGTTGTGCCCGATCAAACTCTGGCTGGTGTGGACGGAGAGGGCTGGCGGGGGCAGGGGCGTCACGCTGAGGTTCGGATTGCTGTCGCTCTTACTCTTCATCGCGCTGCTCATCGGAAGGGGCGAGATCGTTCGCTGGGTCGTTGGAACCTTGACGTGATCGCGGTATTCCATGAAATGAACGTTCGACTTTTGCGGCGCCGTTTGCAGCAAATACGCGAACGACTCTGAGAATTGAAACGGATGATTGATCGATCATTTAATACCTTACCGAGAAGCATTCTGTGACTTAAATTATTTTTGCGTCATTTCAAGATTTAAGATTACAGTGAAGTAGGTTAGAATATTACCAAATTAAAAATATGTACTCATATTTGGAACGTCGAGATGACCAGCATTTTTTTTAAGCATTAGAATACTCTTTTGCAAGTTTTCATATTTTAATGTGCGCATAAATGAATACTGATCAACTCTGGTGCCCCAGGACAACCGTGCGAGTACAAAGGATTAACATTCTAGACATCGAAAGTGTAGCTCTCGAGACCACTGTTGCGATCCGTCGCGATCGACAGACGCATTTGTCTCACCGGTTTGTTCCTCCTCCGACGTGTCCGCGATGCGCTCGATAGAATTGTTGGGCTTGTCGAGACTCGGCGACAAGAGGCCGTCGAGTGCCGAGTTGGGGCGACTGCTGACGTCGATGGCTATAGGTGTAGTCAACAGAGGTATGTGCTTCATCTTCGCCTGAACCTCTCTGACGTCCAGACCGAAGCCCGGATTCACCAGGACCTGGCCCTCGACGTAAGCCACCTCACCCCTGAGAATAACTCTGTGAACCGATCCGTGAACCGTCATCCCTGCGAACGGCGTCCAGTTCGACTTTGTCAACGGCATCGCGTCCGGAATCACCCACGTGTCGTTTAGATCGACCTCGATGTAGGTGTTCGGTTGGTCCGGTATGTTGAAAATCTTTTTCGGATTCTTATAAAGTTTCTCCACCACGTCCTGAACAACAACAAAAAAAACGCACACATGGTTCGAGATTCCGGTAGTCGATAACGACGAAACATTGGGAAGGGATTAGACGAGAGGCATTCATTCAGCCGATTAGTCACGGTTCCATTAATTTGTACAATGCACCGACCACGCTGCTTATCTCCGATGTAGAGATATCCGTGACAATTTCCTAATGACTCATATCGAAAAAGTGCCTACGGTTTTCCGACCGATGCGTCAATTACGGTTTGAAAGAATCGTAAAACGTGATTAGCAGATACGATGATGCATCGGGAAAGCATCGCTCTACCTCTATCGTTAATTTCCCGTCGTGGACGCCGGTCAGCAGAAGCGGAAGCATGGTCTCGAGGCCGGGATATCCTGGCAGCGCCTTCTCCCCGGTCTTCTCTTGCACGGTGTGCGGGGCTGCAATCGTGTTCGGATTACATATTGCGAATCAATTAGAATCAATTAGTATGGATTATTAGGTCGACTCATAAGTAACTGTTCGTATCTTACCCACTATGATTCACCGTGACGAACGAGTTCTCGCTTTCATTAAACAGACGATTGTTCGCGATAATTAAAATAAAAAGGAAGGAAATAAAACTTAAAAAAAAAAACAGATATAATAAAAATATAAATGGAAGTTATTTATGACTGGACCTGGTAGAATCGATTAGATTAGAGACGTAGAATTAGAGACGTACCGTGGTCGGTCGCGAAGCAGTCAATCACATCCAAATTGTCCCAGAGGGCCTGCTGGTCCTCCTTGGTCCCTAACATCGGCCTCACCTGGCCCCGATCGTAGCCAATACTCGGCAAATCGTCCTCGCATAAGAATAAATGGTGAGGGCACACCTCGCAAGTTACTGGCATACCCTGAAACAATCCAGAGTACAAGTATTAATCTCGCACGTTCCGTTCGATTGTGTTATCTCGTTCCCAGCGTGTTGCCGACCTTCTCCTTGGCCGCACGAATTATTTGAATCTCTTCCTTCCGGGCCACATGGCACACGTGAATCGGCCGATTGTGCAGTCCGGCCAGCAGCAGAACCGCGGCCGTCGTTTGCCCCTCGGCGTGCACGCAGAGAGGATACTTCTTTGGCCAGCTTTGGAAGTGCTGCAATAAAATCGCCACAGTATTTAACGCTTATCTATATACTCAATATTTGTATAGTTAACGCAAGTCACAGATATTTATATCTAAAACTATTAACGCTGTTAATGGAGTTCCTCTAATTATATTAGATTAATTCTGTTATCAATACATTTATTTCATGGGACTAGTAATATTATAACATAAATCGTAAAAAATCCGAACGAATATATTATTCTTGCTTTTATAAGAAGAAACAGAGCGCCTCGTTTTAGTAGTCCGTAAGCTCAGCGTTGATGTATTAATAAGAATAAAAGAATGAAACGTCAGGCGTTGTTGCTCCAAGGTCAAGAGCATTAATCTGGACAGGATGCAGAAAACATGGGTGTCGGTCGGACAATGTTCTCAGCGGATAAACGGAGAAAAAAATCTGTGTCGCACACCTCGCACAGATTGACGCGCGCAAACTGATACGATACCTAGCGCGATCATGTGAGAGCTTGTTCTTATCCTTACGCGTAACGCGTATTAATCGTCCGCCCGTTCAATGCAACGGAGCAACAGACGGCGTTATCGGTGCATCGCGGTTACGTAGGGGAACTACAGAGATCGTTCTCGGGAATCGAACGATATCAATGAGAACCCGAAGGCCGTAAGATACCAGATATACGTACCTTGATCCACACGGTGAGATCGGGCAATCGGAGCGTCGTAAAGGTCTCGTTCAAATACATTTTCAGCCCGGCCGCGAGCGGGGCCAAGTCCGGCGTGATATTGTAATTTTCGGAGGATGCGCCGAGGAAGATCGCGTAGTCGCATCTGGCGTTTGTCACCGCCCGCTGAAAGATACGATCGACATATTGTTCGCTTCCAGCTACACAATCGGGCAAAGTGCAAAGAATAGAGACGAGATAAAGCGACGATTTTTTAAAGTGCCGCTAGAACGAGAACAGTACGAATGAATCTCTTTCGTTGCAGAGAAGGGTTCATCTCGTTGATAAATAAAATTATTATCGCTGCAATTATTTAATGTTCTGCGGTAACTTTGTCGCTTTGCCATACTGTTCGTTACAGACGACGGCTAAGCTTTTTATTAAGCCTTTACCTCTTTAGCCATCGTGAACGATTGATGGTCGACGACAGCCGGATTCGTGTTGGGCATCGCGAAAATCGTGGTGACGCCACCTGCGAGCGCCGCGGCGGTGCACGTAGCGAAGTCCTCCTTCTGGGTCGCGCCAGGATCGCGGGTGTGCACGTGGACGTCGATCAAGCCCGGGAGTTTGATCAACATCCGGGAGGACATGCAGTCCGTGTGGGTCTTCATGCGAGGTGCTCGACCGCCGAGCATCCTCATTGCCTGCGAAATCACTCCTTGTATTACGAATCGAATTTTCCGCAAATTCCAAGGGGCGTATCCCACCCTCCAAAATTATTAGAATGTTTACAGAAAATTCTTGATTGGTGATTTCTAGTTTATTTCAACAACTGCAACAACAACAACGAGTTTCGAACGTGATGGTTCTCCTTCGTCTGCGACGATCTTTTCCGTCCGTTCTTCCACCCTTGCCAGCCTTTTTCACATTATGAAAAATAACATTTTTTCGCGCTGCCTCACTCGCTATCTCATTTTTACTCATTCTCTCTCTTTCTTCCTTTATTTCCCTTTTACTCACGCACACACTCTATCTTTTGGCCGAGCAGGACTTCGAGGAACCTAAGCAATAGACTCAGGTTACTCGAAGTTTCCCACCCTGTCCCCATCTGTCCCATTCATTAGGATTATTATGACACTCGACCATTCTGTCTTTCATACCCGGAAAAAACCCTGCAGAATTTTCTCGTCGTCGATATAAATTGCTTTTTAAATTATCACCCCTTTTTCAAATTACTTTCTGGCTTAATTAGGGCGTCCGTTTTGATAACAGCTGTTCGATTATTTCTGCCACCATTTGGTTCTTAATGTGCACCAAAAATAAACAGGTGTTCTAACATTTTTGGGGGAGGGGTTGTACACTTACCTCGACGAGCAGCTTGACGCATTTAACGTCCGTGATCAACGGCACGGAATAATCGACGGCGAGCCGTCTGGTGCGATACCCGTGGGTCATGAAGTTGGAGACGCGACGGGCACCCCCGATCCGCATCGGCAAATTAATTATAAGATCGAACTGTTTCTTCGACAGGAAATCGGCGAGATGACAGAGCTCGCTCGGGCTCGAGACCTCGTTCATGCTGATGTTCTCGAACGTCCATTGTACCGGCTCCACCTGCGAAAATTCGTTGGTCGGACTTTGATCACCCAGTTTAGTTCCGATTCCATGCTCGTTACGTTATTTTTTTTCTCAAGTGGTCAGCCCTTTATCATAGTCGGAGTCGCTTATCATCCCTCTGTTGCTATACAACACAGTTCCTATACAAAAGCATCGATAACAACCATCGAAAATTATCTTCCTACATCGCTCGCTCTGCCTATCTCTCGCGCTCTCTCTCTCTCTCTCTCCCTCTCCCTCTCCCCCCCGTAGTAATCGATGTAAATCCGAAGAAATAGATAAAGCAGGCTGTGGCCGTTCGAATCGTTCAAGTATGCAGTCACCGAACTACAATACCGCCGATTAAACCGCATGCCATTCCTATTATTCCCCGATAATGTGTTTCGATCGTGGCACGGTTTCCGCGCGGGCCGCGAAGCCAAGCTCTGGATCGCGAACGAAACCGCGTTCCCCCCTTAGAGGTCGCGCCTCGACCGTGACGCGGGATAACCGACCGCCGCGAGCGACAGAAGAATTTTTCATGGACGGTTTATTTGTAGATAGCCGATATCGTAGCACCGATTAAAACTCGTGTGCTGCCTTCTAGCTCGATAATGTGATAGGTAGTAGGTATTTTATCAGCCGCGGTACCCTGAAACTGGATTACTGTCTTGTCGATGAGCGGCGAGGGCGCGTCAGTTATTCCGTGCTTGCGCGATCATGTTCGCGTGTGATTGGTCATTCTCGTGGCGGTCGTGCGTACCGATTTGATCCTTGTTCGCTCGGTGGTGCCGCGACCAGACTGGACCGCTTTCGTGTAACCCGTACGGAGCGTGTGAAATGGGAAGCGCGAAGTCGAAGAGCGAGAACGGATCGCGATGGAGGAAGAGCGGGAACAAGCGTACCACCGCTCAGCGGCTCGGGTCGCGGGAGAACGAGTACGAGGACGTCGAGCTTGTGCGGCTCAGGAAAATGATTCAAAACTTTCCGGAGAACTTCGTGCTGAACAACCTGATGATGTGCGTCCAGTTCTTCAAGAATTACGACGAGTAAGATGACCTTTGAAACGATCTCATTAAAAATCCGTCCCGTGTCCGCCGCTCGCGTGCTCCTTTCGTTCGGCCACGTTTACGTGGGCGCGCGTCGTCCAGCATGTCTTCCGATCATCGGGGACACGGACATTTCTTCTTCGTGTCGTAGCGCGTGAAGTGTCGATATCGATATCGATTTCATTAATCGTAATCTAATCTAAGTCCGTAACCGTAATACATCGAAAAAACATGTAATTTTACTTGGCTATGGTATTCGTCGTGATATGGCACCAGGATGTCCGGGATACCAATTGTTTCGGTTTTTAGGGAGATCGAAGCCATAAGGGGGAAGCTGGTGTCGTCAAGCGAGACCGAATTGAACAAACGTTTGCCGCCGCAGAAACGCGCCCTCCTGCCGGACGTCCTGCAGGAGCACGTCGCGGCGAACGTCAGATTCACGTCGACCAGGCAGACGCTCCGACCTACCACCGAGCCGCTCCAACCTGTACGGATCTACACGGTCTACGACAACGTCGAGATCACGGAGCAGAACACGCAATCGCATTATAGCAGCATGAATGACTCGATCATGTACAGTATACTGCTGCAGACCACGAAGCACGAAGGTAAAGAGCGACGAACGTTTTGGGTGGGATCGTATACTCTCGCGAACCCGAGTCGATTTTAATAACCAGGTTTCGTTTCTTGAGTTTCTATATATTATATAATATCACATGCTATATAGTTTTCCTCACAGTACTTATAGAGGGCTCGAATATACTTGTTGTTAGAGGGTTTGAATATACTTGCGATACGCCAGGTCCCTTTTCGAGCAAGCACCCCCTAGGTTACTTCGAAGGAGTCATTTTTCTCTGTCGCCAGGGTACATTCAGCTGCAGCTGATCGACGAGTTCGGGATGCTATCGTCGATCGCGGAGAACGACGACGAGTACGAGAGCGATAGCGACAGCATCTACTGCATGAAGCCGCCCGTGGACGTCGATGTGCTTCGTAGAACGAAGCAAGGGCGGCCACAGGTTTCGAGGGGGTTCAGGGAACGGTTCGCAAGATCTATGCCTAACCTGTCTCTCGACGAGGAGGACGAGGAGGAGCGGAAGGAAAAGGGGAGCCTGTACAGAAACGGTGGAGATATGAGCCGATCGAATCGCAACTTGAGGACCGTGACCGATTCCAGCGGCGAGAACTCCTCGGTCGAGAAACAAAAGTACCCGGCGCAGAGCTCCGCGAAGGATCGCCGCCAGTTACACAAACCGTCGCCGCGAGCAAAGGGCGCGGTCAACCAAAGTCACACGAGTAGCCTAAGCTCCGGCTATCGTTCCGACAATTACACAATGACCAGCGACAGCAGCGGAATACGTAGTCACAAGTCGAGCCAGAAGTCGAGCCAGAAGTCGAGCCAGAGGCTCGGCCAAAGCTCGACCGACGAGGGCATAGACGAAAGTTGGATAAGGAACGCGGCCCTGCCGAGGAACTGCTTCAAACGGGTGACGTTCACGGCGGACGGGAAGGTGTACGACGCGCAGGCGGAGAAGAAGAAGCGGGTGGCGAACAGGAAGGAA
The DNA here is from genome assembly GCF_028453695.1 of Augochlora pura. Lineage (NCBI taxonomy): Eukaryota > Metazoa > Arthropoda > Insecta > Hymenoptera > Halictidae > Augochlora > Augochlora pura. The sequence continues at coordinate 3,724,891 of NC_135774.1, read as the reverse complement.
CGGAGACTGAAGGAGGCGATGAAGCGGCACAACTACGATCTGTATTTCGCGAGCAGCGCCGAGTTCATGCAGCATTTCACGAAGATGTTCGCGCTACGGCTGGCCGACTGTTTGGGGTTCGACAAGGAGTCGGTGGACGACATCCGGCGGGAGGGTTGCGTGATCCACTGTGACAAGGTGATGGTCTCGAAACAATTGAAGCGGAGCCGCGTCGAGCAGTACGAGATCATGCCCGCCATGTGGATGCAGTGGCCGACCTGCGCTCTCGAATGGTTGGACCGGCCGCGAAACACCTGGCCGAATCCCACAGACATCAAGACGATCAAGTCGTCGGGGTGTTACGTGGTCCCGGAGGGCTACATGGTATCGAAGAAACGGAACCAGCAAAATCTCGGAGATGACCTCGAGTGGCAGCTGACCTTCCCGACCGCGGAACGATATCTCGAGACCTGCATGACTCACTCCCAAGTCCAAGTGTACCTGATCGCGTTGATGCTGCACAAGACCTTCATCAGGCCCGTTCTGGACACCATGGACGGCCTGACCACCGCGCACATCAGGCACAAGTTTTTCTGGCTGATGGAGGAGATGGACAACCCGACCAGATGGACCCCTACCAGAACGGGCGACTGTCTGATCACGTTGCTCGACTCCCTCTATCACGGGATGTGCCAGTACGAACCGATCCTCAGAGACTATTTCGTCAGGGACAGGAATCTCTTTCAGCGGATACCGTACGATCACCTGTTGCACTCGCAGAAACAATTGAAACGCATCATCGAGAACCCGGTCATGTACGTTTTCCACGCGATGGAGAACGTTCGATTCGACGAGAACTTTTACCCGCGGCTGGACTTCGACAAGTTGCTCAACATATTGACCGGGAACGAGTTGACCGTGATCAATCCCTCGCTGGCGCTGCAGGTGCTCAGTTCGGCGCCGTATCAGCAACGCGCCGAGAAAGACCCGAAATACGTGAGGAACGAGTTTTGGGAGACGGTCAGGGACCGACATCCGAAACCTATTATTTCACAGGTGGTCACGAACAAGACCTTGATCAGCCCGTACAAAGCAACGGACTCTATCATCGAAATCTCGGTAAGCTGTTTTTTTACGATAAACATCGCATTCTTCATACGAAATATATATCAGTTCGTATAATGAGTCTATTTTAAGGATCATTACAACGAGAGACTGACAAGGAAAATTACGCGAATTCGAAGCGACAGTAGAGATTAATTTTTTTTTAAAACACGTTCACGTCGAGCTATTTCTACGCGACTTAGCTTAAATGATAGCTGGAAGTGTCTGCTTTGAGACAGGCCAGATTAAGCTCAAATTATTCGATAAGCCCGGACGGACTCGTTACGCAATCTAACAATTTCCAATTGATCCATTTTCATGTTTTCATTTACGCGGGCGCAGCCTCCTCTCTATTTCTCTCCCGCCCTCTGTTGCTTCTCGCTTCATTTATCTCCGCTTTAATCTTATCTGAAACACTCTAGCAAGTGGTTTTCGCAATTTTTAGATACGATGTGCCGAGCTGGTTGGTCCGAGGCTCTGCGCTCTGCTGGATTTCTTTATACAACATTTCATTAAAATAGCCGCGAAGTGCAACCAGTATGGTGCCGCTCAGCAGAAAACTGTGTATCTCGATCAAGCGGATCGACTGTCCGTGCTTCTGTTCGAGCATCAAAGGTACAGAGACGTGGCTAGGAGCCATCGGGACAAGATCAACGTTCTACGGAAGAAGGTCCCCCGGACACAGTCTCAGGACGACGACGCGCCCGAAACGCCCAAGAGGAATCAAGAAGCCGCGGTGTTCGTGGCGCCGTTGAAGGGCAGATTCGCGCGAGAATCGGACACTGGCGCGGCGACGACGTCGTCGACAACGGAAAGCGACGCTGAAAACATCACCGCGGCCGTGATCCACGAGACGCGACACATCGAATCGAAAGAACAGTCTGCGAACGATCCAAAGAATGTGGCGGGTTCGTCTTCGTCGATGAATGAGGCGAGTGACGACAGTGCCCGCCACGTCAAGTTTGTGTTTAGTGCCCCGGACTCGATCACGGAGTCGTCGACCGTATGAGCGTATCGACGATCGAAACCTCTCCGTCGTTATCGACGCATCACGACGTAGAGTTTTCTTGTCCAACCTGCTCGACTTATCCGGCAATAAATCCGAATTTCGTCAACGTCGGCAACCTAGTTATTTATTACCGTGGCAACGTCCGTTTCTACTCGATGAAGACTGAACGCGTTTCGTTGTTCCGCGAATTAGCGGAGAGTACATGAGTACCCATGTACAGATAAATGTGTGTTAAATATAGATTACGTTTGTAAGAAGAGACAAGTCTCCCGTCGTTTGTTTCCGTACTTACCTCGACCCCGTGCTCCGTGTAGAAGTCCGCGGTCCCCATGCTCGCGTACAGCTTGTAGCCCATCTTGCGCAGGCTCTGGATGGACGGCAGCAACTCCATTTTGTGCTGCAACGAAACGCGAATAATTCAGAGAGATACGTTCTACGAAAATTCCGCGACGTTCGCGGACGGTAACCGTGAATGACCAGCGTTACCTTGAAGCTTCCTATCGACAGCAAGATCCCTTTTCGCGGTATGTGAAAGCCGGTGCTCATCATTCCTTTCAGGTAAGCCTCGTACCGATTGTCGCCGAAACAGGCGACCTCTCCCGTAGAGACCATCTCGACTCCCAGCATCACGTCAGCGCCTGTAACATTAATTTAGTACGATTGTTACGGTGCATTTTCGATCGATTCAAATCCCGCGCGAAAACTGTACTTACCGGCAAGTCGAGAGAAAGAGAACTGAGGTACTTTAAGGCCAACTTTGCCGCATCCTGCGAGAACGTCCACGGGGTCGACCGGCTCGCCGACTATCAATCGCGTCGCCATTGCCACGAAGTCGTGGTCCAAGGTTTTCGAGACGAAGGGGAATGACCTCGACACACGGACGTTGCATTCGATCACTTTAAGCTCGTTGTCCTGCCAAAAGGTGATTTTTTTTATATTTAGGCTCAGGGAGTACTGTTACCAGTATTGTGGAGGTTTTCGATCGCGCAGATGACTGACCTTGGCGATCAGTTGCATGTTGAAGGGACCGGTGACGCACAGCGACGCGGCTACAGCTTTCGATATCATTTTGATCTTGGTCAAGGTCTCGGCGTTGATATCCTGCGGCGGAGTGACCAGAGTTGCATCCCCGGAATGAACACCAGCGTTCTCCACGTGCTCCGACACGGCCATGCAAAGGATCACGCCCTCATAGGCGATCGCGTCGACGTCTATCTCCTTCGCCTCGAGGATGAACTTCGATATGACCACTGGATGTTCCTTGTTGACCTCGCTCGCGTTCTTCAGGTACGACTCGAGGTCGGTGTTCGTGTGGGCCACGTTCATCGCGGCTCCGCTCAGCACGTAAGACGGTCGCACTAAGCATGGATAGCCGACCTCGTCGCAGAACTCGATGGCGGACCGCAGATTGGTCAGTTCTTTCCACCTGATCAACGATTTTTTCTATTTTATATCTACAGTTAAGAATTACGCGCCCGACCCTCGATTCATTTCATAAGATGTTTCGATTTTCCACCATTTGAAATCAGTTTTCTGTCGCGTCGGCGATCACTCACCTAGGTTGCGATATACCAATGCCGTCCAACATACGGGAGAACTTGAACCGATTCTCGGCGCCGTCCACGGATTCGGGGGAGGTGCCAAGGATTCTAGCCTGCTGCCTGTGAAGATCCATGGCGATGTTGTTCGGTAGCTGACCGCCCATAGATAGAATAATTCCCTCGGGAGCTTCGTGATCGTAAATGTCCATCACGACCTCGAACGATATCTCCTCGAAGTACAATCGATCGCTCATGTCGTAGTCGGTGCTGACAGTCTCCGGATTGTAATTGACCATGATGGTTTTCCTGCCGAGCTTCCGTAGCTCGCGCAGGCAGCTGACCGCACACCAATCGAATTCTACCGAGCTGCCGATTCGATAGACCCCGGATCCTGCGAGACAAACGAGTCCTCCATAAGTAAAAGCGACGTCGACGCCGTCTAACGGCAGTTCCGCGATCTCGCTTACCGATCACCATCGTGTAACCGCTGTGTCCCTCGACGTCTTGCGCAGTCCCGTTGTACGTCAGATAAAGGTAATTCGTAGTAGCTGGCCATTCAGCCGCCACCGTGTCTATCTGCTTCACCATCGGCCGAATCTTGCTTTCCTGCCGTTGGATCCGAACCGCTAACTCCGAGCTCTTCACCACAGCGGCGATCTGCTTGTCCGAGAACCCGATCTGCTTCGCGTACAGCAGCACCTCGTGCGACAGCTTCGTGTGGTCCACGTTCTCCAACACCGTGTAGTAGTCGATGATGTTCTTCATCTTGTGGAGGAACCACCTGTCGATCTTCGTCAGCTCGTATAATCGGTCGATGGTGTAACCGGCTTTTAAGGAGGCTGCGAGGACGAACATCCTCTTGTCGGTTGGCTTCTCTAGCTCCTCGTTGTTCGGAGTCTTCACGTAAGGGTCGAAACCGTTGACGGTCTCGTCGACCATTCTCAAAGCTTTCTGGAAGGCTTCCTCGAACTTTCGCCCGATCGCCATTGCTTCTCCCACGCTCTTCATCGAGCTGCCGATCTGAAAGCAAAGCTTATCAGTCTCGTCTCTTATACGGTACAGTGATTAATATTAACAATAATGATAACAAGAGAAAAGTAATTACGATATTCTCGAGACATCTCTTTAAATGGAATAAATTTCTCCAAAATGAACCAGATTATTTTTGATTATGTTAGAGGGTCGTCGGCGTACCTTGGTGCTAACTCGTTGAAATTTCCCCAAGTCCCATCGCGGTATTTTGACGACGCAGTAGTCGAGACTCGGCTCGAAACACGCGGTGGTTTTGCCAGTGACGGAGTTGTGGATCTGCGGCAAAGGAATGCCGAGAGCCAGTTTGGCGGCGACGTAAGCGAGCGGATAGCCCGTGGCTTTGCTCGCCAGTGCCGAACTCCGTGATAACCTGGCGTTCACTTCAATGATGTAGTACTCCTCGGAGTTTGGATTCAGCGCGTACTGGATGTTGCACTCGCCGATGATGCCGATCTGTCTGATCACGTTGATCGCCGTCGTTCGAAGCATGTTGTACTCCTTGTTGGACAAGGTCTGGCTCGGCGCGACCACTATCGATTCACCTGTGTGGATCCCGAGAGGATCGACGTTCTCCATGTTGCAGACGGTGATGCAGTTGTCGTACGCGTCGCGAACAACCTCGTACTCGACTTCTTTCCAGCCCTTTAGCGACTTGTCGATGATCAGCTGGTTCGAATGAGCGAACGCGTGCTGCGCTAGGATCTTCAGTTCTTCTTTGGAATTCGCGAATCCAGAGCCCAGTCCGCCCAGAGAGAACGCCGCTCTGGCCATGACGGGGTAGCCCAGCTTCTCGGCAGCCTCCAACGCCTGCAAAGCGCGATTAGACCAAATTTAGGCTCCATTTAATTATTCGAACAAGGAATTTTATGTAATAGAACTTTATAAACTGTTCACTTGATTCACTGACAAACGCAGTCTCTCACCTCTTGAATCGAACAGACCGCGGCGCTCGGCGCGACCTTCTCGCCGATCTCGCTGATGCGATTGGCAAAGATCTTCCTGTCCTCCGTGTCTATAATGGACTGTATAGGCGTTCCCAAGATCTTCACGTTGTAATTAGCGAAGACTGCGTTCTTTTCAAGTTCGACGCCGCAGTTGAGGGCGGTTTGCCCGCCGAACGTTAAGAGAACGCCGTCGGGTCGTTCGGATCGTATGACCTGCAATCGGAGGGAGAGAATAGATCGCTCGAAATTCGGAATGGATATCACTCGTATCGCACCTGTCACCCCCACTCACCTGTTCTACGTACTCGGGCGTAATCGGTAAAAAGTATACTTTGTCCGCCATGCCCTTCGAAGTCTGCACGGTCGCGATGTTCGGATTGATCAAGAGAGTTTGAACGCGTTCTTCTCGCAACGCCTTGATGGCTTGCGATCCGGAGTAATCGAACTCGCCGGCTTGGCCTATACTCAAACCACCCGAGCCGAGGATTAGCACCTTCTTCGGTCGCGTCGAGATTATAGGTGTCGGTGGACAGTATTGCAAACGGTGCATTAGCCTGTCTTTGATGGAGACACGATTGGTAGGTAACGTTTTGCCGGCGTGCTCGTCCTTCACAGCATCTAAGAATACATCGAACAAGCACTCCAAGTCTTCGGGGCCCGCGTTGTGCTCTGGATGGAACTGCACCGAGAAATACGGAAGGGTCTTGTGTAGGATTCCTTCGTTGCTGCGATCGTTCGTATTCGTGAAAAGTGGTTCCCAATCCGATGGCAATTTCGCGGAGTCGACGGAGAAACCGTGGTTCTGAGAGGTCATGAAACAGCGACTGGTACCATGATGGGTCACCGCCTGGTTGTGTCCACGATTCCCAAAACTGTACAGGAACGTGTGCAATTAGATTAATCGTAATCGACGGTCTACCTCGGAGACGTGAGGCGACTCGCAAGTAACTAGAGGAAAGGAACAGACCTAGGCATATTTGAGATGACGTTAGTGGAAATATCATTTCAAAGAACATGCTATATTATTTTATAATTAGTTTTCGGATGACGGTAACGAAAGCCACGGTCTAAAATGAATTACTGTAAACGGTTACGTTTCATTTGTCTGTCAAATAAAATTTGCCCAAGTCTGGACGAAGATACGTACTCCATCTTGTACGTTAAACCACCCGCTGCTAAGCAGAGCAGCTGATGACCTAAGCATATACCGAAGATTGGTTTCGTCGTTCGCGATTGGAGAACCGATCGGAGGTTCTTGATCGTTTCTACACAAAAGTTCGGATCGCCAGGCCCGTTGCTGACGAACAGACCGTCGTATTCCGCGTTGGTGAAGTTGTAATTCCATGGCACGACGTCGACGCGAGCACCTCTCCGGATCAAACATCTTAATTGATTGTACTTCAGTCCGCAGTCAACCACACATATGCGAGGAAAGCCGCTCGGGTTGTACGTTCTTTTCTCAGGCTGAAATAATTTTTTTTTATTATTCTTTACCATTCCTTGTTGTACAAAACATATATTTTTAGCAATATTTCCTGCCCCTGGTTGCTGCACTGCACCCATTTAAATTCGATTTTAAATACCTTATAATTTCATGATATTTCCATACTCGATTAAACATCAACAGCCTATTGAAAGGGCGCAGCGCAGCTTCTTGAGATTTGCGAGTTTTAGGCATGGTACTTTGGACTATGATCCAATCGTGAACGAATTCAACCTTGAGTCTTTAACATCAAAAGAATCACTGACGGCTTGTCATTTCTTTTTTAGACTTTAAATGGCCAAATTAATTGTCCCACTCTTTCACGTGCCATTGATCTTAATGTGCCAACAAGATCATTCAGGTCCTCACCTCTATTCTACCAGTCTGCTTTAAATCTCGTTTTAACAGCTACAGACCCAATAAATCACGTTACTATTTTTACGAATAGTTACTGTCAAAAATTGACCGATTCGGCATTCTCGTAGCTATATTCCGTAGATCTATTTCAAGAACATTTTCACCGGAATAAACGAGTTCTCACTTTCACTAAATAGAGAAGTACGTGGAAAGCGTAAACGAAGTAAAGAAGGCAACAAGTAAGAAGAAACAAAACAGAGACAAGCGGAAGTTATTTCGCGAATAAATTAAGTTTGAACACGTTCGGCGAGACCGTGTTACGTGTCGCAGAATGATCGACCACGGGATACCGCACCTGAACAACTTCCGCAACGAGATTCCTTTTGTTTGGATCCGGTATCTTGGCGCTAAGGGCGGCCGAAGGGTTCGCGGGCGGAGGGTCGTAGACGATCCTGCCCAATATCGTGCCCTTCTCACGGATCACTTTCGTCAGGGCCCTGGTGTCGATCTCGTAGATGCCGGGGACATTTTCCTCCATCATCCATTCGGACAGAGTTTTCGTTTGCCGCCAATGGCTCGGTGTATCGCAGATCTCGCCGACCACCAGGGCGGTCGCCCAAATCCGGTGCGACTCGAGCCACCTGGAAGAGAGCTTTTGTAGTTCGGAGCAGAAACGGTCGGAATAATCGCGGTTCTTACAGCGGGATCTTGTGTTCGTCGACCTCGTTGCCGAACACGCCGTAGTTTCCGACGAGCGGGTACGTGAGCACTAAAATTTGTGCATGGTACGACGGATCTGTAAGCGACTCCGGGTAACCCATCATACCGGTCTGGAAGACTGAAAAAAAAAAATGGATTGATGTCGATACGAACAACACGAAGACCGTGTACTATACGCCGCGCGGCGTATGGTGTACACAATGTTCGGTGGAACGTTACTCGTCCTGTCAGTACACAGCCCAACAGGAGAACATGACGTTCGACGTATCTCATAAACAACCATAAAATATCAATGGCACAGAATCATCCAATTTTCGAAAATTGTTACTTGTCTTAATGAATTGGACGTTATATTTGCCAGAATATTAAAAAGTGAAGTGAAGTAAATTACAAAACTAGTGTAAACGGATTGGGCTGTACATTATCTCGACAATAAATTAGCAAAGGGCACACGTGTTAGTAAACAATGACACCCTTTGCTGCTCACAATAGTGACATTATAAATTACACCATTACAGTCCTAATCCACTCGTATATGGAGTACCTTCATTATTCGTCGAGGACTGTAAACGAAGGTCGTAAGATAGCGAAGTCGGTTGAGGTGTCAAATTGCTGTACCTTTACATGTAATTACTTTATATTTATCCAATGAGTTACATTACATGTTTTCCACCCGAAAGCAAACCAAAGGCACAGCAATTGGTCCCCGTAACCGGCTGCACTACATCGACCAGTCGTAAATAAAAGAGAAACATAGTGCGGCGAGAAACGAGTCCGTCGAACGTTGTAGCTGGTTCTAAACTAGTTTCGCGATTCTAAGCTTTGTCGTGATAATACGTCCCGCTCGAATCCAACACGCCAGGTGCTTGAAATCAGAACTATTACCAGGTGTTTGAAAAGAAATAGATCGTCGCGCGTAAACATTCCGTTTGCGAGTTTTACGAAGAATCAACGAGCGTTAGGAATGACGCACGGTCACTATCTATTTTTTACTTATCTGTATTTTGTTACTTTCGAATAGAGTTGTAATGGAATAATGCACGCCGCGCTAACATCAAACGATTTCGTTCGACGTGATACATTTCCGCTCGTTGACGACTAGCGGCATTCAGATAAGCGACGGACGGTAAGTATGTCCATTGCGCATACATACAACGTGACAAGGTGTAACGGTGGCAAACGAAGCTGTCAATAAATCTGTGATACAGCAATCAGGACGAATAAGTTCACGGTTAGGCGGGATTGGCTTTCCCGACGGATCTTCTCTGAATTGACGCTAATCGGCGATGCGGTGCGCGCCGCGTGACGCGACGATCAGCGTGAGCCTTACCCACGTGGCCGGTCGGCAGATTGATTGCTCGCTCCGAAACGTTTCTGAACGTTGTCGACGGCGCTCGTACGCGAAAGCGGAGGCGCGCAGTATTTTCGACGTCGTTCGAATCGGAGCTGCGAGATCGCCGATCCACCGCGTGCCGAGGATCGGTGCAGAATTCGATCACGTTAGAGGAAAATACGACGGACACGTGCATCCGACTACTGGTTGCGCGTACAAAGCACGTGTTAATCGAAACTCACCGACTTCGCCGTCGACCGGTTTCTCCGCCCCGAAGTGCTTCCCTTGGAAGACGGATCCATCCTCGAGCAAGAGGTAGGCGGTTTTCGCGTTTCCGCAAACGGTGGTCGCACGCTCGGGCATTATCTTGCCGATCGACACAAAGACTGTCTCCGCTGCGAGCGTGCTCTCACTCGGCAGACAGTATACTGATTCGATTATACTCGCTTCGACTCTGCCCCGGCCCCGCTCCGTGAGTTGAGAACACGCTTCGCGGTGTAAACGGACTGGGGACGAGGAGCACGTTCGGTTCGGTTCGGTTCGGTTTGGTAGGGGATTCGGCTGGCTGAATAGCCGTTCGCGCACGCCTCAGAAAACTAAACTCGAGAAATGCAGTTCCAGCCGATAGGTGTCCGTTCTGCTCGTTCCGTTTCTCCTGCGATCGTTACGCGCATGTCGCGCGGGAATACCGGTTCGACGGATTAGGCTTATCTTCGCCGGAGCAAACCGAACGCGCGCGCCGTTTCTCGCTGTATGGACATTTAAATTCAAATTTCAAGTCTCAAATGTTCCCCGGGCCAGCTGTTCGCACGGCCCAAACGCTATTCATTTATTGTTTGGTACATCAATGAAGACACGAAGATGAGAAGTGGCAGGTGACACGGTACTCCTATGAATGTCGAGCAACCGTGCTAGCCGCTATGCGGCTATTCGATAGTATTCCCAAGAGTCGTCCGATTTCCCCTTCCGGTAAATGATTCGATCCCCTATGAGATAGTCCCTCGCGTAATAAAACTCCATCATTGTTGGACACATCTTATACCCGATGCTGAAACATGATTAGAAATGAAGGAGGTACGTTTGAGATGCGTGTCGCGTTTAAAGGCCGTTTTGTAGCATCCGTACAGGCTCGGAACTGTTACGAACCGTTTATGAAACGAATCGGTCCAGGCGAACATTATTATAATAAAAAGATTCTATTTTTTTTCTACGTAGCGTCGCAGGTCTATTGTACGCCTGAACGTATGATACAAATCAACCTTAAATCGACAAGAGCACGTACAAATGATCCGGCATAGGTAAATCAGTCTCCCCTTTGCGAACCGATTCCAGTATTTCGTCGTGTCGCTGTTTCTGTTCATCCCAACTAATCTCTTGCCCCTGATGGCACAAATGCGATCGAATTTTACAATAGAGCGGCTCCCGGTCGTACAGAAGCTGGTACGCTTCCTTCTCCAATTTCTTCATAATCCCCTCGACCCTGACCTAAATGTTGTCACAGACGGTATGGTGAGTTCGTTACCGGGAATTTTCGTCGATCCGCTGGCATACACTACGCACCTGTTTCGCAACATTCTGTCCTTCCTCGTTGATGAAATTCCAGAGATAACACATCGCGGCGTTGGGGATGTTCTCCTGTAATGATCGCAACAATGCGCCAGTTTTGTTACTTTAATTCTTTACCATACTTTATTAATCTTTTTCTTGTATTTTTATTTTATTTTTACATTTTCTATATCTTACTTTTTTTATTGTATTATCATACCATTATCTACGTGAACGGCTCGGAATAACTCGAAATTATGGGCTACCGTTTCGACGACTTACTATATCGCTGATCTTCTTGCTACGACGGTCGGTCACGATCACGAATCCATCGTTATCAAATTCTCGGAGCACGACATTCCTCGCGGACACCTCGCAATCCCTGGAATAAGGGTTTATCCGTTAAAGATTTCCGGGAAACCATCGTTGGCGTCATTTTTATTTTTAAATGATCGTGCACCGACTCTGACGTGGTTGCCAAGCAACAGGCGTCTGATGCTAGCGGGTTGTATCTGCGGAACTCGTCGTGCCAGATCCTGAAGAGATCCACCGGGTGATCGGTGATCCCCACGATTTTTGCCAGATCCGAGAGATTCGATCCCTGTGATCCCTGCGATCCCTTGGTAGAGAACGGTTCCCGTGGAGGAACCGGTTTAGTTACGCATCGTAAAGATCGTAGCATTCGCAGCATCGACGCGGTTGATCGATACCTTCGCTCGATGTATCTAACACCGAGACTGCGCCGAACGAAATTCGCTAAAAATTACGACTAGCGCGATCGAAAACACGAAAGTGGGGCTTCCGCAATAGCTTTGCTTCGCGCCACCTTCAACCACCGTGAACGCGCGTCGTTCCGTCTGATGTACACAGGGTCTAATCGGATCATACAGAAAATGCTCTACATATGATAAATGATATAATTGTCTCCCTGCAGTTACTGGCTTCATTTTATTTATTTATAAGTAGTAAACACGCGAGAAGGAAGAGGAGAACTCGAGACGTCCGGCGATGTTTACTCATTTGGAAATACAACTTCGATTGTACCCTGAGTCAGTCCAGTATAGGTGAAAGAAATATGCGTTCGGTTTCTGCGAAACCGATCGAAACAATTGTGTCAAAACAAAACACTTGGTGCCACTTTATTCGTAAAGCTGTACAACGACGTTCCAGCGTTATCTATCGAGAAATGAGCTACAATGTTTAATCGTCGCGACGAGGATTTTGATAACTTTGGGAAAGGAATGTTGTTTGGCGATTGTGTAACCGTGATTTGCAGATAAGTTCTTTTTATCGCGACGCGGTGCGAACAGCTTCACAGCTTCCCAACGCGGACGCAGTCACCCCTCGTGGAGATCGCCTAAATGATTCGGAGAGCGCCGAAAATTTGATTTTCCTTTTGTAAACTGCTCCGACCAATGACCGGCCGGCTATGTCTCGGAATAGGTAGCTGCGTGCCGAAATGGATTGGAAAACTCTGAGCTGAACGATGTTCTTACCATTTTCTTGGTTTCACCGAATAGACCGAATCCACTGTCCCGTTTTTCACCGTACTTAATCCCTCCAACGATTCTGCTGAAACAATGCAGCTGACACGCAAACCACGGCGCATTTATTTAGCGACTCTACTGAGAACTCCCACCTACCATCATCCCTACCGGACACTGCGCAGTACTGTATTTCTTCGAATGATCTGAGTCTGCAACTACAGAGAGAACGCCTGCGCGATGTTCACGTGATCCGTGCCAGCGGCTGAATAGCGGTGCTATTGGCTATCAAAGGCCGTGCTCAGGGCCAACTTTCGATGGACCTCCGTAGAAGGCCCTAGCTTGCAAATCTTGGCGGGTTGTTCGATAGCAGTATTGAGTGTATCAAACAGGTCATCCGAATATCCCGCTCGCTGTCGGCGTCATTAATTTTGTTGCGAGTGCCGGCGAACGTGCGGCCGAGAACACGATTCGTTATAAATATAAATATACACGCTATGCTCTCGTAAAACGAAAGTAAGTCCGCCAGAATATCGTCTTGCTCCTATTATTCTATGTACTATACACGGTACGTACACGGTACGATTCGCGCGCATGGAAATTCATAGGATCTCGTCAATGTTCAATGTACAATGTTCCTCGTGTGTGTCACAGTTCACAGTCGCATACGGGCGCGTCAGGATCGAACACCAATTATTTCTAACGGATCGTCGGATTCCCCGTTTCACGTCACGACAGTTCCAAAAGTCAGCCGCTTTCCGGTTCGTCGAACTTTCGACAACGAAATCACTCGATCGTAGATCTTATCCAAGCGATATTTGACGAAATTTTGTCGTACAGCCGTGGCCTTTCGATACCGGCTTTCGAACAGGCGATACGCCAACTGCCAACCCCCGTCAACGCCCACCTTCGATCGTCCGAGCGTAGACACAGCATAGGGCTGCCGGCAACCTCTTCTTCCTGTAACCAGAAAACAAGTGGATACGTCCTATATAGTCTGATTTGCATATTGTCGAACATAACTTACGTTACAGTCGTCAGTGGAATAGGCAGGCTCGGTACAGACGCTGTTCACCGACGCGATGCTGATATTCTCGCATCTTTCCATCGCGCTGTGCCTAAGCTGTACCCTTTGCAGCAGATCGCCTGATAACACAACGACATCATTGTTAAAATAATCGTATGCTCTTTAATGTAAATAGCGGCCACTCATCCATCGATTTTTCAATCATCCCCCGTATTCTTTCAAACAGATGCAACGTCGTAATTTCTGGAACTATGGTTACGTTATTATTTTTGACTTGACATTCTACCTATCCATTGAAAGCCTCTGCATTTTTTTATTCCATAACTAATGGGTAACTTCCTGCATAAATTTAATCAATAAATGGATAGATAAAACGGCGGTATTCTTTTAAAACGGAACGTCACTTAAACTCCGTCGATTTACTCATGTTAAAGAAGATCACCATAAGTAATTATAGACGTAACAATGATCGTATCGCATCGAAAGATTGTACTTTTTGCAAGACAACGCACACGTTCAGTGCAACGTGTATATTTGCACGAACTTCAAGGATATTCATTGGGATTCGAGATCGAGAAAGTTGTCGTCGCCGGCGATTGCGTAAGTCGTCTCGCGATCTACCATCCCTCTAAGGTCGATGCAACAACGCGTAAACGATACACGTAATTACGTTCTTATATAAGGCCCCGTAAGGATGTAAGACAAACAGCAGCCGCTTTCAGGTTGCGAGATCTGGTAAGTTACGTGTACGCGTACGCATACGTTTATCGATGGATCAACCGAATCGATGAATTCTTACGGTTTCTGGCCCAGCCGAGAGTGTTGCAGAGGGTCGCGTTCGCCGGCGGATCTTGATTCGACGGCAAGCAAACAGGCCTAACGAAATCCGAAAACGTCGTCAAGGGCCTATCCAGTTTCAGGAGAACCGTCGTGCTTCCTTCTACCGGGGACTTTATCATCCCCACGATTCTGCGTTCTTGTTGCCACGGGGACGTGCTCGATAGTCGAACGGTGCCCATTCTAGCGGACCATTCCGCTTTCGATTGACTGAAACGTTATAATGACACGGCATTATGGCGTTGCTGCGTTACGTCACGTTACGCCTCGAAAGGAAAGCAAAACGATGAAACTAACCCTTGGAAACAAGACGCCGTAGTGATCAACCAATTCTCCGCGACAAGGGTGGCGTCGCACACGTGCACTTCTTCCTTGAACAATGCCACGTGCCAAGGCCAGTCGCCCGGATCCGCCATTTTATTCAAACCCCGCGTGCCGCTCTTCGCGCGCAACGATTGCACACCGCACTCTGCATAAAAAAAAATTTTTCGTAAGACTTCTGGTCGGAGTCGATCCGAAAATCATGTTCGTACCTAATTCGGAGCACCGGACGTACATCGCTTCCCTGCTCGGACATGGGGCCCTTACGAACGTGATCTCCGAGGCCGACGGGTCCTCCATGTGCACATATTGGACGTCCTCCTCGTCGTCGATTCTAATCTCTACAGATTTCACACCCCTGTACAGAGAAAATCGATCTAGGATCTATTCCAAGCAGATTCTATACCTTTTTACTCCAGATTTAACCAAATAATTCTTTAATAAAAAAACTTGGTTCATATAAAGTTAATTATACTCAAAAAGAAAGTAAAGGCACAGTAATTATTGAGGCTGCACTGCTCTATGCTTACGTGTACGTCAGCAAGGTGCAAAGAGAGCTGGCCGCCGTCTGAAGAACGGTCTCCATTTCCGTTCCAGGTAGCGTCGCGTTCAGATTCGCGGTGCACAGCTTGCCGATGGTGCCCTTCTCGTTGAACACCACGAAACCCTCGCTGTTGTACTTGGCGGCATACGGCGTGTCCAAAGGCTGAGACTTGACAGCTCGGATACTTGGCGCCAAAGACACTGATCGCAAGACACACGCCAAGGATATAGAGAGATCGAGATTGAAATCGAACCGCGCCCTTGCGCCGCGTTCAACGATACTTACGACAGTCCTTTTCGTCGCTGCCGTTCGCGCAGTCTACTTTACCATCGCATCTCTTGCTATGCGGAATGCACGTTCTACCTACGCCGCAGTGCATATAACCGTCGCGACAATAAGCGCAGTTCTTTTCGTCGGAAAGGTCAGGGCAGTCGATCACGCCGTCGCATATTCTTGGGGACAATGCTTTCTCTTGGAGCGCTTGCACGCATCCTACGAGAAAATTCAATGAGTATTCGAATAGTAGAGGACGATGACGAATCGGATTCTCGACCGATCGGCGATACTTTCGCGAGAGGTTATTCACCTGGCTTCGCTCTGCAGCCACCTTGGTCCGCGTACTCCGGGAAATTCGAGCAGTCCAACAGCCGCTTGATTCTGTCGGGCAGACGGCTGCCGCATCCGCTCCAGAATTCCCGGCAGAAGCTTCTGCAGGGCAGCTGGAGCAGATCTTCCGGCTGACTCGAAACGCACGCCGGCTGTAGAACTTGGCAGACAAAGTCGTAGGCCAGTCGGTAGCACTCTGCGTCCACCAGTTCCCTGTTCGATAACACGAAACCACGGGCGTGAATCTCGGCGAGCATCGACACGAAAAGAGGCAACGGGAGCGTACCTGAAGGCGATCACGTCCGCTTCCACCTCGGCCAAGGAGCCGTGACCCAACGCGTTCGGATAAGAGGTGATGTTGTATGGCAGATGCTTGCAATAGGACAGGTCGACCGGGCTGCATCTTCTAGGCGGAGGCGCCGCCGCAGTGGTCGACGGCGGTGTCGATACCGTCGCTTGCGAGCTCACCTGAGCGTTCAACGCTTTTATGCTCTCCTGCACCTCCAAGCTCTGCGGGTCTACCGTCAAGTTCGCCAGGTACTTCGCGGTCACAGGATCAATCTCCCGTGACAGAATCTCCACGATGTCGGCGGTCGCGATGCTCTGGTAGCGCGGATCGAATCGGGCGTCGAAGTGCACGACCAGATCCCCGCCCTCGGTTCTAGAAAACGCTTAATCGTTTTAGAGAGACTCGTCCGCTCGGTTCGCGATTTCTCCGGCTGAAATCGGTTCCGTTTCCGAGAAGAAGACGGTCGGAGATTCCAACCCACTTACCCATCAAGCGCTAATATCTCCGCGGCGAGGAACGATAGTTTCAACCAGCTACGACGGAACACGAGATTCAGCCGATCGCGGTACTCCCGAGATCGTATCCGAAAGGCTTCGGTAGAGGGATCTGCCAGCTCCGAAGTGAACGAGTCTCCTTCGGTAACTCGGAACGTGGCCAAGAAGATTTGATCGCCTGGTGGATCCGACGTAAGGAACGTATCTGAAATCACGGCAAACAGAAACGCGCGTTTTAGTTTATCGTTGGACACGCGCAATCGGACGTGTACGATGCATTTATTTTCAGTATATGCAGTTCTGTAGTTTATTTCTTAGTATTTTTTAGTAGCATTCTGTCGTAAGTGTCCTCTTAGTTTGCGTAAGGAATAAGTAAATTTAATCTCGACTGTTATTGACGGTAATTCTTTGAGCACTTTTGTACGTAAGCATCGAAATTATCTATAATGCGTCTCGTCCGTTTCCGCGGATACAACATTTGGAAATCGTTCGCAGGGAAATAGGAGCTATTTTCTCCGTTGCGTCAGGACACATGCGGCCGGCGCGTGCGTCGGACACGTATAGAAAACGCCGCCTTTTAGGAAGAAATCGCGCGACACGGCGCGCCTGGTTTTTCGATGACCGATCGTAAGAAAAATCCATGCAGGTAGACGCGTAAATGGGGACGAGGAAATCGAGGGGCGCTCGAATCGGTTGCACGAGTCGGTTGCTCGACACAGTCGCTCGAGACTCACCTTTCACCGTGCCTTTGGTCAATCATTTTTACACCGCAGACATCACATTTTTTCGATCCGGGACACTCGTTGCGGACGGTGAGCGATGTTTTTGCGGCTTGCGGATCAACGGCCTAAGAGACGCGCGAAAAACCGCTTCTCCGCGCAGGGACTCCGCGGAACAGCTTTTTATACCATTTTGTCCCCGTTTTGGAAACCGTATATCCGTTTTCGCTTTCTTCGTGACGTTGTCGCGTCGATTTCGAGAGCGCACGATAACGGCGATGAATCGGCCGTGAACAGTATACTCGTTACTCGTGTATGGCCGAGTAAACGACGCGCCGGGAATAGTTTCGAAAGGAGAATTGGGTTCGCACGGTGACGAATCGAAACGATTCAAGGACACGGATTCCCTCTTTAAGGTCGAACATCGGAGGGGTCGGAGACGCGATGGCTCGACAACTCGGTCAGACCGTTAGCTCTGCTACTTTCAAGGCTTCGCTTCGCTGGACCGACGCGATCCCGCAACTTCTCCGACGCGTTCGCCTCTGCGGACGACAGTTACAGGTTGGGAAATCGGGAAATCGCGGTATCGGGACGCTACGTCGTCGACAGTTACGACGAAAGGGACGGTTTGGCTCGTCGCTTCGAGCTGTTCTCGCTACGAAACCGTTCGACGGGAGAAGACGGGCCCCGGTGTTTTCCTCGAAGTGTAGTCGGTAACTCGGACGGACCGTTATGTTTGCGCGTTGAAAGACCTGAATGGGCTCTGGCCGCATCATCCTTCTTTTCTTCGACCGTTTCACCGAGACGCGCGACGGACTAACGACTGTGCCGGCAAACTTTCTGAAAGTTTAAAAGGTCGGCCGAACCGCGACTCGCGACCAGCGCGGCGACAAACGGAAACCTTTTCTCGCGACTCCGAGAATCGGCTGCCGACTGTCTTGGACTTTGGCACCGTCACCTCATCTTCTTCAACGTTCACCGTTACTTTTTCGCGCGTGTACCATCGACGCGTTCGCGTCGATTAGACCCAGGCCCGTTCGCATGCACGTCGCTCTCTTCGTGCTCGTCGGCTCGTTTATCGCACGGCCGGGCTCCGGTCCCAAGGTGAAGTGCACGCTATCGCGAGGAAAAGCCTCGCACGGGACGGAACAAAGGAAGAGGCCGCAGCTCGCGCTTAGGACTCCGTTTCTTAGAACTCGTTCGTCTAGCGAAACGACCGACGGCGGACTTATTCCGCTGAGTAATTTCATGCCCGCTAGACCGACGTCGATCGTCGGTTAACCGTGGCACGGTAGTTTCATTTGCTGCACGACTCGGCGCGCCGCGGCGCAGCACGACCGGCAAATCGCGCATAAGTTCCCGCGGAGAAAGCGCCCCGCGGTCGAAACGTGTTACCCGCGTTTCGATTATCCGGCTGCGATACTTACAGCCAAGGTAGATGGAGATCCCCGAAAACAGAAGGAACAGCAAAAACGCAGCCAACACGCAGCACCCGCAACGGTACTGGCCGCCGAGCTTCCTCGTGAATCGAATGTCGCTGTCCGAGGACAAAATCGAGCTCGGGGTCCCGGCACGGCTGAATCTTCGCGTGCTGACCGTGCTCACCGATATCTGAAACAAATGCCAAGACTACGTTCGATCACTGTGTTAACATTTTTTCCAATCAAATAAAATTAAATTGAAAAATCAAATTCATTTCACTGAAACTTCATACAATTTTTATATTATTAAATTTGTCTCTATTAATAAGCTGTTAGAAATGCCGGATCACGTTATATGAACAAGTATATTAACAATAATGTATTCAGCGCTTAACGTGTTAAACACGGACTCGTTAACTGCCGCGTCGGCTGCCCGGAAATAGCGAGCAAGCTACATCTTTACGCACCGATCCGTAGATTCCGACATGTATCTATTTAGCGTCCTGAATCACGCTGTACGCTCTGTGCTTCTCAAAATTCTCTATACCGTTTACTAATCGTCGCAAACCATCGCGGACCCTTTCTCTCGAAGCAGAACTTTTACGAATCCTTTCGTCATTCTACCCTCATCATCGTCACAGTACATCACTCTCTCAATTATTTTCCCATCAGCTACTTTCCTATACTGTACATGCTATATTTGCCACATATTTATTATATACACTATACTCTTACTTTCTCTTCTCACTCCTGCATTGTACCATTATTAAGCGGCGAATCTTTATGCAAGATAAAAATATTGTTCAGCAATTGTATGAAACGAGATTTAAATAAAATATATCTTTCGAGGACTTTGGTGAATTGAAATGAATGCAACAGCGTTCTTAAACGTTGTTCTTCAGTTTCACTATTATGCAGTTCTCTTATCTATGTTCGTGCGACTACTTTAGAAAATCTCTACCATTTGTTGTTCTTTAAGTCTCTTTATTCGTATGCACGACGAAATGATTATTATTACAAACACCGATTCTCTCGGCCGAGGTTCGCCCGATCCCGGAGCACGCGTTTCGAAAGTTTCGTTTCAGCTGCCTCGTCTCTGGTCCGCTTCTGGATCCGCGATAGGCGCAAGGCAACCGCATTACCGAGATTTCTCGGCTCGAGGCACGACTTGTATTAGCAATCGGCATACTTCCGTCTTACGGCTCCGACCGGGGGAAACAAAGAATTGAACCGACCACCGAAACCGCCGTGGTCTCCCGTTCGCTATCCAGCCTCTCGAGCCGCCACGGCGAGCGCGTTCCGCGATCAAAATTCACCGGTGATCGACGCCGAATCCGAAAAGAATGGTTTACCGTTTACGCAACGGACTCGAACGTGCCGCGTGCCGGCAACGAGCCCCGCGATACGCCGATAATGGTGATAATACGTATTTGGTGGACCGTGTACGAACGGTTGCATTCAGCGCCGGGAGAAACGAGCTTATCTCCATGGACGAGCGCGCGCGCGCGCGAGCGTTCGCGAGTCGAGCGGCTGCAAGCGCGGGCAAGCGGCCGTGTAATCGTCCCCGGCGCAACAGCGGCATGCTCGGAGATGTGCACGTGCACGGGTCCGTCACCAACACACCGTTACCGCCGGGCTCGTGTATTCGCGCGAATGCACGATGCGGCACAAAGAGGCCTACGCCCTCGTTCAAATGTTACGCTCGGCACACGCTCGAAAGGGGAACCGGTGGATCGCGCGCGCGCACCTTTTTCTCGCTGTGTCAAACTGTCGAGGTAACCGCGGGACCGCTGAAAACGCGAAAACCTTCGTTTACCTGGCACGAAAATCTACGAAAACGAATTTCGAATATTCGTGTCCTCGACGTCGACGATCGATGGAGCTCTTACAGCACCGTGAAAAGAGCACAGTTCGGAGTTGGAAAGGACGCCGCACAGTGGGGCCATTGCATACCAAACGCGGGAAAAAGTCACTCGAATAAAATATTTCTATAATGAAATTAAATTTTTTTGAAATTTCTGAAATTTAATTTCAGCTGCGATTAAAAGAGCGATCTTTTTTAAATCGTGAATGTTTTCAATCAGAATGCAGTGTTCGCTTCAGCCGCGTTCGAAAGACCGAAGCTTTACCATCATTAAAGTACGGCTTACGCGAGCGTCGCGTATTAATCGAGGTATTTCATCGAATCCGTTCGGTTCCGTGTCAGCTACTCGAACACGTATTTACAATCGTACGAAATGAGGCATAAAGATAGACGATTTCAGATGTAAAACGTATTTTACCTCGTTCGTCACGCAATGACTCCACCGCGCGCCGAGTAAAAGTGAATTCGCGAGGCTCTCGCGGATCGGGCGAGGGTCGATTTCGTTTTCTCACGGGACTCGACGTCCTACGCTCGTGCTCGCGACGATCGCGTTTATAGGCGCAGAAACGGGAAAGCGGTTTACCAATACCTGCTCGCCGCTTAATGAGATACTATCCCGCACGATCTCCGTTTTCGATCGCTTCCGTAGGCTACTGACAGGAACCGGCGATTATCTCGTCGTTACTTAAACGGGACACGAGCGCGGCGGCGCGAGCGCGGGAGTCCCAGTAGACACGGTCATTAAATTGATAAACGCTGGAGCAATTAGGAGGGTTCTCGCGAAATTCGACCGGGGGACCCGGGAGGACCGATCACCGATCTCGGGATCACCGACGAATCGAGGATTTTGTTCTCCGGCGGTTATGCAAGAGATTGCGATCCAAGCACAAGGGGTGTCTTTGCCGAACAATGGCGCTGGGATATTACGAAAGCCGAATGAAAGTTTGAGCACGAAGCCTTTGTTTACACTCTACCTAGTTCGATAATGGTCGCTGGTTCGAGTTTTCATAGGAATCGTTTGTTCGACGAGCCACGCTTGCGAAACAATCGATCGCGCGCGTCTTTCGATCTAATTGGCCGCCGGATCTTCGGCAAATCCCGCGGATCTCGCCTCGCGGGATAGAGGGCTATGTTTCGAAGTCGTACGACGGTCAAGTACGAGGGTCTCGAAAATGGAACTCGACACCGGGCTAAGGATATCTGGTCGGCGTCGTAAAGATCGTCCGAAGAGATTAGAGAACGCGTTTCGACTGTCCCGTACTGCGATCTACTAGGAGCAGTTGTACCGGCCCCGAGAACGCTTCCGTTAATGGAGACGGTCAACGACTTTCAAAGTCGAGGAAAAATCAGGACTCGCCGCGTTAGGAAAGTGCTTTCCATAGGTGACGCTTTCGTGAAAGTGCGTTGTCGATTTTCGTTCCAGGGAGAGAGAGAGAGAGAGTCCCGGTATCCGTCTGTCCATCGTTCCGGTTCCGGTGGAATAGGATCGGAACGATAACTATTACGGCTCGATCGCCGATGCTCTGGAGGCGGGTTCGACGTCGCGTCCCGTTCCCATCGAGCGAATCTCGTCCCGATAATTGCGACGATCTCGCGATAAGCTCGCCGCGCCGAGTCGTGGAAAGAAAACGGTGTCGATGACCGCCGCGAAAGAAATCGAGCGAGTTCGAGCGGGGCTGGCGCGGCCCTGGGTCCTCGTGTCTTTCCTCGTCGTTGTTACCGTTACTCTAAACCGTCCATTACCTTTCCAAAAGAGCAGGAATCTAGGAACGAGTTTTGCTCGCTTTAAATTACAATCGTTTACCGGTACACGCTAGCCGCCTCGTGCCCGTGGTCGTAAGCTCGTACAATCGTACGACCGGGGCCGGCCGCTCCAGCGCGCTGTGCCGCCGCGCGATCGCACGTGCGTGCAGCCAACCATACGAGCGCCGTAAAACATAGTCGTTATCGCTCGACGGTTTATCCATTCGCGTGATAATCGTTTTCACCGATTAAGAGGAATTCTCGTTCGTCGGGCCCGCTCTCCGTTCTGCTTTATCTTTGATCGATGCGTCCCGAGCCACCGATTCTCCGGCGAAATTGCAGATCGACGTGCACGCTGCCGCACGCCGCGCGCGGCGGAAACCGCGTGATTCGAGATTCGAGCTCGAGGTAAAAGTCCGCGGACTGGGTTTTCGTGTCTTCGAGACCGGTGCGATCGCCTACCTATCACGTGATAAATGTCACTCGCATATTCGAGCGGAATGCCGATCGCGTGATTTGCCGGTACTAGCAGCGATGTAACGGGATCGAGAACAGAACAGATATGTACATGTATAGCGTAGTAGATGACGGCCCAACCCAGGCCAGGCCGAGCCAGCCCGAGCTAACGCATCGTGTTCTTCATTCCAGTTCTCGTCAACCTAGTTCTTCGCCGAGTGCGTAGGTATTCGGTGTATCGCTAGCCATTCGGGGTCAACGGAGAACAAGGCCACCGCGTCTGCGGAGACGCGACGCCGTACCTTCGCGCTCCAACGGAAACAGATGCGACGATACCACGAAAAACTATCCATTTTATCGACGAACTTTGTCCCACTTTATCGAAGAACTCTCCGTTTTACGAATCGAACGTCTCTACCGAGGAATAATAAAACGGGGTAGTGACCCATTGATCTATCTCTGGCTCATTTTCGGGCATAATTAATTTTACAGTTGTTACGTAAAATGTATTACACTTTTTATTAGAAAATAATCCAAATGAAAGAAGAAAAATATTTAATACGTTTTATGTCAAAAATATAAAGTTAATTATGCCTGAGAAGAAGCCAAAATCTCAGTAATTGGTCACTCCACAATAATCGACGCCCCTATTATTCTCCGGCGTGGTCGCGCTCTCGTCGAAAACAATACACGTTCTTAGCGTACGTATAATACGTCGTTTCTCGTCGATTTTACGTTTTGTTTCGCGTCCGATTTCACACAGGGGCCAACCAGCTAATTAACCGCGGGACACAAACGAGAAGATAACGAGCAAGGAAAGCTCGTGCAGGGGGAAAGTGCGCCACATTCGTCTCACCTTCGAATCCCACGAGCTCTTCCGCTTGTGTTCCATCGCGACGGTCATTTTCGTTTCGCGAGGCTCGAACGTTTCCTCTTTGCTCTGTCAACGATCCTTCGTTATGTTTGCCGCGTGCAGCCGCGCAAACATCATCGTCGAGCCGAGCTCCGTCTCGACACAGCCTCTGCGGTCTTCGTCGGCGATTACACGGTTCCGACGAGATTATTTTCCTGGGCTGTTCCACGGGTTCCACGCTGGACGACGCCCGGTTTACCTGTACAAAACAGAAGAGAGATGATAATCGTGGTGTTGCACGCGCGCGCGCACGGGTTCGCCTTCCATAGAGGAAATGTTCTCGGTTTTTCACCCACCGATTTCGACTCGGGAATCACGGACAGCAATTTCCGTGTCGCGTCGCGGGAAATACGGTAACCGGATCGCGTGATCTATGAGAGTGCTACCCGAGCAACAGGTGCACAAGAGTAACCGTGGCCGGCGCCGCTGCTGCCGCAACGAAAAGTTCACGCCGTACCCCGCGCCGCGGGAATAGAAAAGGCAGGGAGGCCGGAGAAGGCAGCGACAGGCCAGGCCAGGCGATCGACGCTCGACTAGATAAGCAATTCGATCGTCGGGACCGTAGAACAATTTCTCCGGCAGCGAGTCGGGAGATCGACTGCGAGGCGAGAGAGATTGTCTCGAGCCGAGCGAAACTGCCAGAGGAACGGAGACTCGTTCGCCTGCTCGCTCCCTCACTCCCTCGCACCTGGATGCACTTTCACGTCATTACCGGTTCTCCGCAAGACGCGTCACGACCCGACGCGGTGCGCCGCGACGCGCCACCTTTAACCGCCTTAATCGTCTTAATCACCTCCGCCGAAGACGAACTTGTTCGATCGTGCAGGAGCCGACAAAACCGGGGTCGCTTTTCCATTCGACGCGCGATCCTTTTTAGCCACGCTGGTCACCGTTGCTTCGCGATCTCCCGCAGAGGTGTCGAAAGTCCCAACACTCGAGTCGATAGATTCCCCTACGCCGCGGAATCGACCGCGATCGTTCGCGGTCCTCGAGCGAGGCGAGGGCACGGCTACTATCGCCAGTGAAACGATCGGTCCCGCGAATCGTCCTTTCCCTCGGCCCCCGGGGGCCAAGATCAAAAAGGATCAAGTTAGTTTAACCTGTTTCCAAGGAATTCGACTGCGACCAAAACCGCTCTTCCGAGGCAACTTTCAAGGGTAACTAGTTTAAATCTGGATTCGGTCGAATAACACCGATGTCGCCTGTCGCCTTCCCCGTCTCCTCTAACTTCTACACGACCGGTCGACAGTCAATGAACCGCGATTTCTATATCGCGTGCCACATTTTTTTTTTCTTGCCGATCTAGTCGAGTACTATCGCGTTTCAAGGGTAGCTTGCGGATAGCTGGTATCGATTACCAAAGTCGCGACAATCTTTCGCGTCGTGATCATCGGTGCAACGTCGGAAATGTACGCCGCGCGAAACGATTTCCCGTCACCTGCCGTTTCTTCGGATGAAAGTCTTCATCGATCGGGAATGTGGCGCGCGATCGTTGCGGACCGAGTGCCCGGCCCAGCGTCGGTTTTAAAGGTGCTCCACTTTTCGACTTACCTCGTCGCCGCTCCTTCTCCGATCTACGGCGATCGCGCCGCGGGGCCGGTAAAACGTTCCTGCTCGAATTTATGCCGCGGCGCGCACCATTCTTTTCTTCGTTTCCTTTTTCCTCCACCACGACGCGCAAGATCACCGTTCAAATCGGCCGAAACGTGGTAACACGTCGGAGCGCAAGCGCGATATTTTACGAGATCGATGCGGCTCTCGTGGCTGCGCTGGATATAGTATTCCTGGCCGAGGCGACAGCTGTTGGTCAAACCGGAAACGCTTCCCTGGCGATCCACCGGACCGTTTCTGGCAGGGGCTCCCACCTCACTGTACGAAACAACCGACGATCCTCTTTTCTTCGTGTCACGGAAACGAGTAACTGTTAACGCGATAGCCGAACCTTCGAGGAGAGAGGTACACGCACGAATGTGCGCCGCTCGACAGTCGACTGCCGATTAATGACCTGGCGAACGAACGCGCGCCCTTCTCCGACGCAAGTTCGCCTCGGGTATACCGTTTACCAACTCTCGGACTAATTCCCTGCATTTGCATAGATTGCACAAAAACACGTGTCGAATTCTTCCTGTTCCATAGACATACCCATACCTCGGGTTTAGTGGAGCTGGTGATTACGGGTGAACGATTACTTTGCTTTGGTTCGTTTTCGGCCGCAATTAACTTTACAGTTACGGAATAAGAGCTATCACATTTTTTAAATCAAAAATAAATAAAATAAAATAAACACGTTAAATTTTCTGTTAAAAAAATAAACCAAGAAAAGATATTACAATATCATGGAATAATAATATTCTTAGAATAATGATATTCTTTTACCTTGTTTATTTTTTAACATGACACATTCAATAACATTTAATTATACCCAATAGTGGATCAAAGTCATCAAACATAATTGACTCCACTACTCTATAGTAGTGTACTCTATAGTATACTCTATATCTCAGCAATCTATTCCTTTGCAACTTACAATCGCGACCAAATAAAATAGTTTCAAACGATTTGCTCACAATCGAAGATTTCCACGCGACTTAAAGAACAGGTCCCCCCAGAATATAGTGCTGACGTCGATCATTGGATCGACGAATTTGTGGCGAACGCGTTCGATTCGCTCGGAGCTGTTGCGATCACCAAGAGGCGATGGTAACGAGTCGAAGTTCCGAGAAGGTTGTCGATCCCAGAAAAGAGGCACGTTCGAAAGCTGCTCGTAGAATTGTAAAACCACGGAATCATAAAATCGTGTAATCGTATAAGTGCACCGAGTGCAGCACGCGATAGCGAGATCGTTGGTGCGAGATAGTTCGGCGTAGGTGAAATCAGTGATTAACGCCTAACGCAGTTCGAGTACTTAATCGCTCAGTTTATTCGTTTGGACAATTAAACGATACATATACATGGTGTGTACGAATTACGTGTCTGTCTCTTTCTCTCTCTCTTTCTCTCTCTCTCGCGCGCGCACTCTCGTTCTCTCCCTCTCTCTCTTTCTCTCTTATAGGTCTAAATACATCGACAGCGATCGAAGGCGGACACTGGGCATCGGGTGAGACGCAAAGTGATCCGCGCCACGATTGCGTTGCTACGTTTTTTTTTTGTTTAATGATAATAATAAAAATTAAGTATAACTACCCTGTAAAATACGTAATGCGAAAGTTCATTGATATTCGTTTATATTTATTCGTGATTGTAATTCACTGATACTCGAGAATGATACTATCGTTTCGGGGTTAGCGGTATAAATAGGTAAACGCTCTCTGCAATTCAATAGATTCGCAAGTTTCGAAGGAGACCTATGATATAATGGATTATTCAGGCAATCGACAGTGTCGGGCAGTGCGTTCTCTCTGGTCGACGCGCGATACTTTATCGTCTTCGATTTTACCCTAACACCGCACCACGAACGGATGGTGTGTCTACAAGAAAATACCTCGATGACAACTGTGACGCGCGGATTAAAAGATCGTTCTGGTCGTGCGAACACACGGGCGAGACTTTACCGATAAGACGACGCGTTTTGCTCTCACGATTATTCTCTTTCCCTCTGATCGTTTCAAAGTGCAAAAGTTCGCCCGCGCGCACGTCGACGACCGGCAAAGGTATGAAATAACTATGAATCGTGAAACCGCGAAAATTCAGCGCGTACTTCGATCAGCCTTTCGTGCGGAATCATACATCTAGGGTAGACCCGTCCCTCCTTTAAACGTCTACCGTAGTGTCCAGAGTCTCGAGAAAAGAGGAGTCTCGACGCATTCGTCGCGAAATCACGAAAACGAGAATGATGTTCGTGGACGCCGTGTACCGAGAACGTGCACCCTTCCCGGCAAAGTACGAGCCGTTATCGACGATACGAGGCGCGGCACAACAATGCTGTACACGCGATTGTTTGTGCTCGCATGAAAAATAATCGAATGCTCGCCTAACGAAGATCTCCTCGATGATTTCCACTATAAATACGGATGCACGACACTGGAAGAGAATCGTGAAATGCAACGGCTACGTATAAAATGCGTAATGCGATATCGATCGTACGTCGTTCGGTAATCGTTAACTGCCACGAATAGAAACCGTCACGTAAAAAACGACAAAATCGGCAAATTCAAGCAATAATCGAACGATTGCGCCGTTTCACGCGTGAAAAAATTGAAAAAGAGTAGATTATATGGTCCCTAAAATAAACAGAATGAACTCGACTCGGTCTGCGTACGCGAAACTGAGATATTGTCTGTGGATGCGTAACATTTATCGATGATCTCGTCGAACAAAATACTGCTGATAACGCTTGACACGGTATACGTGACGTCCGATTCTCGCGCGCCTCAATACTTCTTTTTTTTTTTCTTTTCCTTCCTCCGTCTCGTCCTGGTTCTTAGAGCTACGATATCAAACGTGGCATGCCGCGTTCTTTCCGACGGGCGTAACAATAATTTCGTAGATTCCGTAAAGAAACATGGAGGTATAAAATTGACAGAGTTTTTTGTTTACTTGTAATACACGGGACTCGTCGAACCATACGTCAACGTATGACCGTTTTCGATGTCTCGTCTCATCATCACCGCATACAGTCACACGAACATAGGAACACGCACACGACCCCACACACGCGCAATCAGAAGCACACTTTCGCACGCATTTCAACGACACATAATTACATTTCATACACACACGGACGCGGACAAACATGAATCCTCCTCGGGGAGGCGGAGTAGTGAGGCTCTTAAGTAATTTTAATACAGACTAAATATTATCGTCGTTTTACTCTTACCCTGTATATCGATCGAGATCGAAAGAATTTTGACAAATTACGACGCCACCATCATAACCACTACAACCACCGCCACCATCACCGTCACTACTACCACCGCAAGAACCATTACCGATTACCAGCATTACCGTGGAGAACGACGAATACCAACGCGGAATGCGTACGATCATCGCAGAAACAGTAAATGGAACATGTCGAACTCGAGTATATACGAGTTTACACGCGAAGAGGTACAGAAAAAATCAGTAGCTTGTTTTTACACAAAAGGAAACAGGGTACGAAATCATGTGCTTGCTGAGCACACGATGTCATTGATTCTTAGGACATATGAGAAACCAGTGTCGATATATACAATTATCTGCATATACATATATACTGCGTATGTGTATGCATATACATATATAACTTACCAGTGTCGTACCTTAGATATTTATAATAAAAGGTAAAAGAAAAAGATACTGGAGTGCCTGGAACCAGGGACACTGTTGACGGTGATGATGAGACGATACATCGAAAACGGTCACACGTTGACGTATGGTTCGACGAGTCCCGTGTATTACAAGTAAACAAAAAACCCTGTCGATTTTATACCTCCACGTTCCTTTACGGAATCTACGAAATTATTGTTACGCCCGTCGGGATGTGGGTGGATTTGCGCTGGCACAGTTTCAGAGATCGGTGTCGTACCAGGCTGCGACCTG
Organism: Augochlora pura; assembly: GCF_028453695.1. Lineage (NCBI taxonomy): Eukaryota > Metazoa > Arthropoda > Insecta > Hymenoptera > Halictidae > Augochlora > Augochlora pura. The sequence continues at coordinate 3,695,609 of NC_135774.1, read as the reverse complement.
GTTGTTGTCTTGCGGCGGTGCAGGAAGCTCTTCTAAATGATCGAAACTCAGGTCACCCTCGTGCGCTACGTCCATAGTGTCCATCGCGCCATACGTCGACCCTCCACCTATTTCCAACCCTTGCATGGAATCTACTGGTATCTGGCCATAACCTGTTGCGGTAGAAAATGTTCATGATCAACACCAACGGTTTCCCATTCGATCCGATCACACGAATCGACAAGAACTACGCCGCTAAAGATTTTGCTAAGAAGTTTCCTCAACCAGTAATATGTATGATAAGTAGAGCACAAATTCTGCTAAGTATTCGCAAAAAAGATATTCTTTTTCTTGCCGAGAGATAGAGAGGAAAACAAAACATTCGTTGCTCTTTCTTTACAAGATATAATACGTATAATACGGGTAGGTAGAATACATAATATGTTTAGATACGACGACAAAACGATAAACGATAAACAACGTGATCGAACAACGTGATCATTAACCAGAAGCAGAACGACACGCGCGAAAGGCGAATGGACTTTTCGAGGTAACGAGAGAAACAACGAGAATTGATCGATACGCGATGAGGAACTACTACAAGCGAAGTTAAGATCGTACAAGAACCGTCAATATCGTTTTTAGCGATCGTAAAATCGGTATGACCGATCCAACAAATTCGTTACGACTCGCGATAATCGAATAGTATTTTGTATGACTGTGCGCGTTCTCTCGGCACGTTCGCGAAAGTGAACACCTTATCTAATTACTTACGAATACGTTTCTATTCTTCTTTCCACCATAAAGTAGATTCAATTAGGGAAAGGATAACGAAAGTTATGTCATGCATGAAACGTTCTTTACTTTTTTTTTTTTTTGGCGAGAAAAAATTACGAAAAACCCTATGAATCTGTGTGTATGTGCGTGTAATACGGTATCAACGAGAAAGTAAAAAATGTGCATTCGCAAAAAACGTGCAATTACAAGTAGGATACAATTTACAAAAAACTGAGCGATAGATACATACGTGTAGCGACCATAATATAAATATTAAACGTAGAAACAATGAAATGCGTGTGAAGACATGTAGCGATTAATATATAATAAAAAAGCATAGAACAGTAAGTAAGAGCTGAGTGTCACCTATGTTACTGCGAGATACTGTTGATAGCCTGTATTTTAATATAAGTCCGTGGGTTAAGCTGCTGTTAAAACAACATTGAATTAAATGCGCTGCTTTTCTTCTTATCGTCGTGTAATATTAAGATACGCTATCGTATATACGGGTTCTTTTTATCGCGGAAAACCGTTTGAAAATCCGCGTATCGTACCAACACGATCCGTACGTGTAATAGAAGTATCATAGAGAAACAAGGAGAGGCCACGAGCACACCGCGAGAACCCCGCACTACACAACACCCTGTACAAATCCGTTACCGATGCGCGAGTCAAATAGTTTGAAACGAGCGTTCAACGTTCCCCAAAGTAGACTAGATCTAGAACCGAACACACTTAATCCCTGGTAATCGCGTGCGGCGAGATGCTACGCCATCGACGGGAAAGATTCTACAGGTACATCGAAACCCTGATATTAAGGATAATCTCGAGCAGAGAAATTTGTAAAATCAGCTACGTTCCACCGAGCTTCTCGATCGTTCGAAAGCGATAATCGGATAGAGAAAGGATGACGCCAGTGACTTACCGTGCGGCTGATACCCTCGACCACCGTGACTGCTGTGTACGCTAGGAGGTCCTTGTCCATACATACCATCATAGCCTTGATCAGGGCCAAGCATGTCCTGAAGATTAGGTAGCTCAGATCAACACAAAACGTATCTTCTCTTGTAGGTGTGTCTTTAACACCGCGTCGAGAGTAAAGGGCGAGTAAAGATACTACTCGTCGTCGCAGTATCGAGTCGATAAATCGCGGAGAAAATTAGTAAAGGCGGCGGCGATACGATATATGCATATGTATATATGAATATGAATACGGGCACGGATACGGATAACGGACAAGGGCATGGATGCGGATACGGACACGGAGAATAGAACGTGTGTCGGTGTGCAACGCGTTTGTTGCGATCAAAAGATGGAATAGAGAGAATGAGAGAGAGTAAAAGAGAGTAAGAGGGTGAGAGAGAAAGAGAGAGAGAGAGGGGGTGTGAGAGTGGTGAGTGAGAGAGTAATATCGCGGCAATGTCGTTTTCGTTACTCAGCTTTGAAAAAGGGTTGAAACACGAATGGAACGAAACGCATTCTCATGCATAACGCAACGTTGCAAACTGAGGATGATAATGATAAAGTCATCGCTGTACATTTATTACAGGTTCCATTGCTCCATTAGGCACGACCCTGGCACTCGATCTACGTTTAGAGACAACGCGTTCGATAGGAATACATTTACTATTCTGCATACAGCTATTCCGTAACGAGACGAATAAACGAGGCACCGTGAATCGACACTGACGAACGTACGAGTAAATATTACGCGATTGTATTGTATTCATTTCCCGGCTTGTCGCGACCGCGTCGTTGAAATTAAAGGAAAGAAAAGCCAGGTTTGCGTTTCTCGTTGGATTCGTTTAACTTTCGAACATCTTTAAGTTGTGCAAACTGGAATAATGGATAACGACATTTACTTCTGCAAACTATCTAGTCGTACACTTCTAAACTTACATGGCGGGGAAGATTACGTGTGCAAGTATGTACCTGCTGTGTGACTAGGTACTAGGTCAGGAGAGTATTCGCTATCGCTATTCCGTTTTCGTGGCTCAATTTACTTAACACTGTGTAACCGATCGTGTACAGAAGGAACTTGTGTGTGGCAAATTCTCCTCGACTATCCGAACGCTGAAAATCTGATCTATTCGAAAGCTACACACGGCACACGGTACAAGGAAATATTAAATGGTGCATATTCTTATCGCAGCACATGCCGCCAGATCAGAAAATATATAAAATAACAAAATAAATGGTCCGTGTTACAAAGTGTCGGTAAAAAAATAAATTTAGCCACGGCGTTAAGCGAGGCATGCATCGATACTGAGCAAGTATTTTACGGTACCTGTAGGTCCGGAGGCATCGCGAAGTCTCCGTTGTTCCAGAGATTTGTGTCCTCGCGGAACAACGAGTTGGTCAACTCCATGGAGAGCCGTTTCTTGTATTCCTGCGGTTTGTCATCGCTCATGCGGAACAGAACGGCGGCCGCGTACGTGGCGACGCCCTCGTTCCTAGAGTGGAGCAGCTCCGTCAGAGGAGCGGTAGCACCTTCTTGTTCGATCATTTCGGCACCTTCTTTGTCGGCGGCGAGCTCGCAGAGCACTCCGGCTGCCACACGTTGGATATTCTCGATCTCGTTAAACAACAGCTGCAGTGGAAGATGTCGATATAAATTTAGGACAACGGACGAAACAAGAGGGTTGCGCGCAAATGTTCCGAACAAACCTGCACGAAAACCGGAATGACGTTGTGCGATCTGATGATCATCCTATTGTGAGATTCTCTCGCGAGAATATGGAGTGCTCCCACGGTCCCCTCGACAATTTCCTCCATGCGTACACCGCCGTCCGCGAACGCTGCTGAAGTTTGTTGGCTTCCGGTGCTCGCCACTGACGATCGTTGCTGCTAAACAACAGATTTTGTAAATTTTTGGTTTAGGATTGGTTCTGGGTATCAGGGTGCATCCAAGATCGGGTGTAAAAGGGATTTGATATTAGCCTACCCGCTGTGCCTCTGGGAAAGCGTCCATCAGAAGCCTGACGAGATCACGAATCGCACCCTGATCGCGAAGAGGTGCGTGATTCGCCGGGCATAGCGCCAAGTTGCGGATCAGACCGATCACCGCTTTGACAAGTGGCCAGCGCGACGGTGGTTGCAGCAGTTTCACCGTCACTTGGATTCCATAATTCAGACGGATGGAGTTTTGTGCGTTTTCAGCTTCTCCGTGACGTGACGTTAAATGACGGAGCGCGCACACCGCCGGTTCGCTGATCTCCTCCCGACTGTCCGCGTAAATGATGGTACGTACCAGGGCATCGACGCCCCCAACTTGGCAGACCGTTACTTTGTTGCGCTGATTGTTGCAAGTTAGATTTGACAAGATACCGGCGGCGCACGTGACGACGTTGACGTCTGTCGAGCTCAGCATCTGCACCAGGTTCTGTAGCAATACATCCAACCCGTCTACCTTTGTGCCGGCGTCGGACAAGTTTCGTAGTGTCCACAGACAATTTTGAACGAGCCTCTGGCTCAGATTTCCAAGATGCATCGAGAGCGCTTGCATGCCACCCGCGTCAACGATTGCGGGTTTGTTGCTCGGACAGACCGACAACACCTTCAACACCCTCGACGTCGTCCACAACAACTTTTCGTAGTCGTAGGAACGCATGATGCGTACCAGCTCTATCGGTCCTTGCGAAGCAAGTATGATCAGCTTGCTCTCTTGATTACCATACGCTAAGATTTGCAAACAATCTGTCACTATGGCCAAGAATTTGACATTATTGCGTTGAAGCAACGCGACCATCTTCTGCAAACCACCGGCGATGCGTACAGCCATTTTAGAACCATCCTGGTGCAATAGTAGATTGTGAAGAGTCGTTATGGCATAGAAAAGCACGGACTCCATTTGAGAGCTGAGCAATTTGACGAGGGCGGGTATACCGCCGCTCTTGAATATAGCCAGCAGACCTTGCCTGTGGTGCGACAAATTGTGCAAAGTGCCGACCGCTGCCTTGGTCGACTCGAGGTCGTTGCTCTTCGAAATCGCGTGTACCAACGCGTCGACCATTTGAGAACTGTTCATGATCGCATGACGAGAAGCTTCTTTTTTCGAGAGCTGGTGTACCATTATCGCGGCCTTGGACACGACAACCTGATCCTCGTCGTTTAACAACTTAATCAATTCTGGTATGGCGCGTGTCGCTAGGTCCGCGTCGTCTTGGTAATTGATTAAATTGACAACAGCGTGCTTCAGCATCTGGCTAGGCTCTGCCAGTCTCTGCACGGCCGTGGGTTGAGCAGGGTCAAATTGAGTAGAGGGAATTTCTATACCTTCCTCCAACGTTTCTGGAAACATGGCTGCCCGTACCCGCTGGGATCTTGTATGACTCAGCTGTTGATTCATTTCGTCTACCTGATCTTGGGTGAACCCTTGTGCAAAGCCCTGATCCAGATCGAACATCAAAGGATCTCCCTCCATCTCGTCATCCTCCTTGCCCGACAGGGAAGGAGTCTGGGTGACAGTTCCAGAATGAATACCAGAATCCACCATGTAAGAATTCTGTTGCCACATCAGGGTCTGTTCTTTGGTGGAGCCCATGGGCAGGTCCCCGGGTCCCTGGTAATTCCCATGAGACACTGCAAGACGAAACACCATATGGTAACTTAGAAGCCCTTGAAATTTTTCTATGGCACAAAGCAAGCATACTTACTCGGTCTGGACTGGTTCAAAGACATTTGGTAACTCATGGCTCCTACGGGAGAGTCTATCCACACCTGGAATAAAGAAACGTTGTTATAGACACACAAACGACGTGACAATTTTCGAATAAGGTCGCGACGCAAAGCTCGGACGATCTATCGCGTTTCGAATCAGGAAGCAAGGGAATCTTTCGTATTACGTGTCCCGAACGTTATTCGTCACACGCTGCAGGCTACAAAGACGCGAAGACGCGCACAGGGTCAGTGCACTGTATCGCGAATAATGGAAGGAGGACGGGCCCGCACGGAATGTGGTCAGAATCGAAAGATTGTTCCGTGCGAGCGTCCTCGCAGCTTCCGTTCCGTCGCGCGACGTGCGACAGGGCGCACAGTACTTCGAAACGACACTATATTCGATTCGATGCGATACCATTCGAAGGAATGTGCCAGAATATCGCTTGGTAAGGAGCACGGCTAGAGGTGCGGAGAGGAAGCGCGAACGATTCTCTCTCGAGACGGAAGGTAGAGGGACGCGCGTGGGCGTGCGGCACACAACAAAGCCTCCGAGAATCCAATGCATCACCATTTTCCGAGGATCGACGACCAGCGAAGAGCGGTGCGCGGTGCGCGGAGGGCAGAGAGCGGAGATCTGAGAGCGACAGGGAAGCGAGAACGGAACAACGGAAGAACGGCAAAGAGATACGATAACCGCGATTATACGCGTACCACCGTCGGAACGCGGAGCAGAGAACAGAGAAACGAGAACGGAGGACAGAGAACGACGGAGAAACAGAAGAGAAGGCGTAAAAGAGAAAGAAGACAGAGGACGAACACTTTGACACACCCAGCGTAAACACTACCGTCACGGAAATGACAAGTTTTTTCCCCCCTATCGGTCGACGTATGTACGATGTAATGGCGAACGACCGAGGCAGAATTCTACTGTGCTTACCGTATCGCGGGGATCGACCGAAGACGATTTCCTGAATCGTGCTCGCACGAGGACACGGCTGGCTCGGCACCGCGACACTCGATCCACCAAATTCCCTTTTGCCCCCGAGAACCGACCGCTTCTTCACCTTATCTCTTCTCGCCACGGAGCTCTCTTGGCTTGTCTCTTCGCTCGGATCCGCCAACTAAAGATGGCGGAAAACGACGCGCAATCTTCAACGCTGCCGCCACCTGTCGGCCACGAGTCGCAAAGTCGCCGTGCAGCGCCGCTATTCGTTCGTTATGTATACTTATACGTGCCGTATTATACATACGTGAACGTTGCACGGTGCACGTACACCTTGTATTCGACAGTATATATATCTCTCTACTACTCTCTGTTCGCTTCGCGACGCAACCTCGATTAGCCGGATGTCTCTAGGAAGGAGGGTATTTATCGATTTTTACCCGTTACGAATACTCGATCCTATCATCCGACACAACCCACGACGCGCTCCGTTCCCGAATTCCACGATTCCTCCATCCAACGTGTCCATCCGACGACGTGTCCACCCGAAACCACCCGCAAGACATCCGCGGACGTAAGTACACCTCGCGTTAGTATCAATTCAATCTAAAATGTGAGGTTATGAAGCCGATCGACGATTCACCGATGCTATGAATAAGCGATCGACGAGTCATTCGCGTAGGTACCGTCGGCAAGACGTTTATCGAATTCCGAGCGACTCCGTGAGTCACTCGTAGTTATTATCCTATCTGTATTACCGCGCCAATGATGCTCTACAAATATGGCGGCCTTACTACGTATCGCGCAAAGTACGATAGATATGCACTGGGTAGTTGTAGACGATCGTAACCGTAGTCAGTCGTAGTCGTAGCTCGTAGGAGCTGAAAAGTATGCCAGCTGCTGGAACAAACAGCGCCCTGTAACGGTCCAATATCTCTGCCCGCCGGCAGACTGAAGGATATAATATCCTGTGGTCAAACAGATCAATTTCAATTAAAAGACAATTCTCCGGGACACGGCAATTTTTTAATGGATTCCAGTGGATATTTGTCCATCCACTGCGGCCGAGAATTTCTGATCGAGACCGGGAGTAAATCGTGTAGCCGGACAGCTAGAATGCGCGGAAAATAACAGACACTGGAGTACAAAGTAAAATATACTGGCCGTTTGGCGGGAACACCATTCGTTATCGGCTGCGCCCACGCCGATTAATTTTCGGATGCGTGATGGCGGTACCGTTCCTTCCGTTCCGTACAGTGATGATACATTTTACGTCAGCGCTGATATTGAACGGATAATCGGAAAAAAGGAAAACACGCTTCGAAATATATCACGCCGCGCCGATATTTCAATATCGACGCGCAGCGCGAAGCGTCCCCCGAATAAATTTACGTTCGTTCTTTTAATTAATCACGAGCAATAACTGCGTTATGTTTCGCATAATGCGAAAGATAAACCGCACACCGGCACTTTGTCGACATTCGACATTTCGCGCACACGCGTCGCCCTAATGAACGATGATCGACGCGATGAAAACCGCCGCCGCGCCGTTCCGCTTGTTCCTGTTTCGCCAAACAATTACAGATTTCTTATTTTCTGCCCGTCGAAAACGCGCCAATAAATCGGCGCGAGATTAATCGTTCGAGGAAAATGCGCTCCGCAAATATTCCGCCTCGGTCTAGATTTATTCGTCGGCTCTCGTTCGGGTTCCCCCTTCGCGGAACAGGACTACATAGTGCTTATTAAAACGTCCCGTAAAGGATAAGGAGTTAGGAGTTAGCCCGAGTAAACGCAAGGATAAGTATACTGACCGTACGGGCGGACACTTTTACGATGATTCATCGGCCGAAAGAATACGCGTATTTTTCTGCAGCGGGTTTCATTTATTTATATAAAAGTCGGCTGCGACGTATTCTCGTAGGTTTCATTTATTTACGAGCCTAAACGGGGGATCGCGTAGCCCACGCCTCGCTATATCCGGAGGATACCGGCGGCCGCCCCTTAACCAGATCGGCATAAGCGAGCGTTTCTCATTCGACAGAAGAGAAAAAGCGAGTCGTTGGCGATCGTACGGTCGGATCGAGGTGGACGCGATCGGGGAAACTAGTTCCGGCCAGAAAAACGGAGATTTCGGTGCGACGCTCGTTCCCGTCCGGCCCGTGTTCCTTAAATTTCGCGCGGACCTCGAAAAAGCCTGTGGCACCGTCTCGAAGGCGGACCAGGTAAAGCATAGAGGGTGACAGATGCCTGTTCAACGGTGCCTCCCCACCTACGCGGCATGCTGCTGACACGAGCGTTTATGTCTGCATAAATTCTCATTTGAGCCCCGATAATAAAGTAAGCACACGAGGGGGACGGACACACGTTGCCCGGTTCGGCGAGCACAGGCTGATACATAGATCACCGTTGAGCGTGGGGCAAGAAAAGGGGGGAAGAGTGGAACGGGGTTGAGAGGCGGCCGTAAGGGGGGCCGAATGGGGGCCGGGGTTCCGTGGTTCCGGGGAGGCGGGGGAGGAGCGGAGGGGTCGGCGGGGATGAGGAGCTCAAGGGCTGAGAGGTCCGCAGGGGTGGAGAGGGACCAACGACGGCTAGGCATATATTTATGCGTATCTATATAAGGTACACACGAGCACGTTGCCTCTCGAACGAGTCACTACACAAAGCTGAACGCACGCGCGTATACAGCATTCTTGAGATGCAGCGTGCTTAATTATATGCATTCTGAGAATCTACGCGAGGGTCTCCTTCGCCTAATGCCCGTCCCGTGTGTGCACCGCGATGCTTCGTGTTTACGCAGCGACAGAGAGAGGTGGCGAAGAATCGAGCCACCGTCTCCCGTTGTCATTGTACTTCGTTGCTGTTCCAGTCCGTTGTCTTCGTCGCTGACGTTGCCTTCGTTTTTGTAGTTCCCGTCCTCTGTCCCGTCCAGGAACCGAATGCTCCGCAGCCGCCGTGAAAATCTGAAGCCATCTATTGAACGACAACGACGACGGATTTGGAAATTTCGAAAGGCATCGGAGCCAGGACGCGGCCGGGTCAAAGTTTCGGTCATTTTCCGGAAAGTAGGAGGTGCGAAAAGGTGGAAATGACCACTCGGGGGTCCCCGGGGAGGCGAACGAGTCAGTCGAGAGAAGTTTCACGGACACGGTTTGCCTCGGCGTGGCGCGGGCGGCAGCGGCGCGCGGCTTGGCGCGGTTGATGGAGCACCCTCGTGGCTAATGTCGAGCGAGGGTGGTGGATACAGTCAGCGTCGTGGACGACGAACGATGCCCGATTCATCACCCGGCTCAACGGAAGGGATTCACGCAACTCCCAAGACACAGACAAATCAAGGGAGTGTCGAAAATCAGCGAAGGTATATCGCGGGAGGGCCGATGCGACGCGACGAATAGTTTCGCGCCCCAGGATCGATGGCGACCAGCACACCCCTGGGAACTGGTGTGCACTGTGCACGATCGAGAAAGTTCCGCCGAATTATAACGCGTCGGCCAGCGCGCAACTCAACGGAGATCGGCGACCAAGGAGGAGAGCTCGTAAAATCGGATTAGGGGCACGCGGTGGTTGCCCGCGGAAAAGTTTCACCGTACAACAAGATCGAAAAGAAGAAGAAGAGGAAGGAGGAGGAGGAGGAGGAGGAGGAGAAGAAGAAGAGGAGGAGGAGAAGGGGGCTCTCGGGATGCTAATAGCAAAGTGGGAATGCGAGTGAGCGCAACGAATGGGTACACGGGACAGGAGGACAAGAGGACAGTGAGGCAGCGAGGGAACAGGGGGGCCTGGGGGACAGGGGGCTAGAGGCATAGGGGGACAGAGGGATAGAAAGGATAGAAGGGATTGGAGGAATTGGAGGGATTGGAGGGATGGGACGGATAGGAGGGATAGGAGGGTAGCGTGGTACGTTGGTACCGGAGCAACTCGTCGAGATGGTATCCGGGGCGTGCCTCGTGTACCGCGGCGTCGTCGAATCGAAACCCTTGGCGAAGGTCATCGAGATCAGCGCACTCGGCACGTCGATCAGACGATTTTGTGCGGCACACCTGCGCTCGAGCTTATCCGGTCTGCGGTGCGCGGCTCCTCGCAGAGCGCGGTCAGCGTGTGGGTGCGGGCTGACAGCTCCTATCGGAATGGCTCGGATAGGTTATTGGAGGTCCTCAAATGGTATCGAACAAGGTTTTGCCGGAGCGCGCGGGAGGGGTGATAAGAGGGAGCGGTTTCTCTAAGTATCGCGAAAGCCACGCATACAAGACGGTATACGCACACTGCCCGCTCCACCACGCTGCACGCTGCACGCTGCACACCGCACACTGCACACGCGGCCGACCATGCACCGTACCCGTTTCCCCGTGTGCGATGCACCGTATGCGATGCACCGTGTGCCCCGCGCCGAGTGTGCGGCCTGGTGGGGCCCGATCGCACACGCGTGCACACGCGTGCAGCCCCGTACGTGTGCGCGAGCGGCGCGCATCCGAATAGAAGTGTACGGGTTACCAGCACGATCGAAGATCGTTTCGAGCGTACGTCGATTTCCGTACGTGCGACTCCTCTCGGCCCGGTCGGGATGTGTGCGTAAATCGAATGCACGCGCGTGTACGAGTCCGAGATTGGCCGGTCTACTCGATGCCGAGGGAAAAGATACTGCGGGACGTGGCCATCACTGATGAGCCAACCCACACCGTGCGACAGCGACAAACAGGACAGCACCGGGACAGGACAGGACCGTCTCGCTCGGTATCAGGACTGTAAATCCGGGATTTTATTCGCCCGGTATCGAGGTTTATAGTGTCCTCAGTAGTGCGAGGATGTGTGCGCGGTTCGCTCTCGTACGTGTGCCTGAGTTATGTTCAACCGTCTCGCGGCAAGACGTTTGCATATCTCCGCTCCTCCGCTCTCCTATACGAACCAACGTCTCCGGGGGAGACGAGCCGAACCGGGGGAGGAGGAGGAGGAGAAACCCGGTGAACCGGGAGGGGAAGGAGAGGAGAAGAGAGCACCGGGGGACGATCCTCCCCGCCCCTCCTGCCCTTCGGGAGAAGAACTCCGTTTACCTCGGTCCGTCATCCTCCGCCTCTGTCCGCGAAACGAGACCTTCCTGAAAAACGCGCGGTTTATCTTGGCCCTCGGTATCCCCCGTATACACCGGGTATTAACCGGCTGTCCGGCGAATCGAATTTATCGGACGGTCTGGCTTTATCGAACGCCCCCACTTAACGTCCCGCTTAATTAGACATCGGCCGACCGGTGTGCTTAATGACGAAGGAGCCCCGATGACGCCAGGACGCCAGGACCCTCTTTGACGCCCTATCGCGCCAGCTCCGCGTTTCCCCCCGCTCTCTCCGCGCTCCTCGCTTTCCCTCTCTCTTTCTATCTCACTCTCTCTCTTTCTCTTTCTCTTTCTTTCAACCAGCTCGCGTCGTTCCATCGAAATTCTCTCGACATCAAACTCGCCGGCAAACGACCAAAAAACCTCGTCCCGTCGATTTCTCGATCTCTCGATTCCTCGATCCTTTTGTTCGCCACCTAGAACACTCGTCCGCGGCCGTGGTTTCCGACAGTTTTGTCAGAGGCGTGCGTTCCCCGACGCCATCGCGACGATGCTTCCCGGCGAATCCGAGTCGGAACAGGAGAGGACGAGCATAGTAGAGATCGTGGGAAAGAGAAAGGGAAAGCAAGCGAAAGGTGGGAGTTTGTAGACAACGCGACGCCGATTACGGTCGATGGCTGCTTTACGGTCAAAGATGGAATAATCGTACGAGTTCGCACTACCGACCGTTTTAATAAGGGGAACGATAAAGTCGAACTCCTGGACGTTGGCGAAAACGTCGGAACGCATTACGCGGCAATCAGGGACCGATAATTTTCGTGTTACGTGACAGCGATTGGCCGGAGCTACCGGCGCGGCGGGTCGGCCAATACTTTGCCCCTTCTTTCTTTTGGTTCGGTACTCGGTCGACAAGAAACCCGGGGACCATTCCCGGTAATCAGGGTCGATGGGGACGATATTAAAATTATGGAGGAACACGCGTCCCGCACGGATTCCTTTGATCGTTCGCGTACAGCTTCCACGCTTCTTCGTAGCCTCTTGCTCGAACGGAAACATACGGACAAAAACCCTCACGTTTTGTCGTCTTCTTCGTCGACGTCGTCGCGCCGTACCGATTACACCCTCCCCGGTCGGTCGCTGGATGAACTGGAATCGGGCGAATGAAACTCGCGAGGGGCCATATCGCGGGACCACGTAAGAAATATTTACGCTACCGATAATACGTAACCCCCGACTCCGGCGTGGATAACGATAAATTATCGGGTCGGTGTTTGCATTAGAAATTGATTACGCGCCATTGATTATTCGGGCAGCAGTAAGTACTGGTTACTCGGTAATAATTTATCAGAGCTTACTATTAGTTCTGTTGTTCTCGTTTACTCCTTCGGGTTGTTCGGCTTCGACTCGGTACCTAGGGGCTTCGGGTTGATTTCGCGCACGGAAACCAAACACCTTGCGGATCCTATTTCTGGCGAACGGAAGCGACGTCCGCACGAACCCTCGGACGCCGCCGAAACGAGACGGGACGGGACCGTAACGAGACGAGCACGCCGATGAAAAAGTGTTCACCCTTTCGACTACTACGGCCGTGTTCGCGCCCCTTTCGCACGCGACGTATCGCGGATCGGCGCGCAACGGGGGTTGAACGATCGGCACGCAGGAACGCCGGTGACCGCGACCAACAGACTTATAGAAATAAATTCAATTGCAAGAATAATTATCGCCGCTTATCCACGTATAAAGTAGGATATCCTACGGCTGGACTCGTGACAGGTACCAATTACCTTCATAAATGAGAAGCATTCAATTCAATTTTCATAAATAAGAGCTATTCAAATGAGAGGGGTGAGGTGACGCGGGATAAGAGCAGAGAGGAGGAGGGGGGCGGAGGGAGGCAGGAAGGGGAGGGCGAGGAGGACGAGGTGGAAGAGAGGAGGGCCGAGGAGGAAACGGAGGAAGAGGAGGAAGAAAAAGAAGACGTGCCCGAGGAAGAAACGAAGAAAGAGATGACGATGATGATGAAGAAGAAACGCGAGCGGAGGAGGGGAAGAAAGGCGTCGAAGAGGCCTCGGAAGAATCTGGGAAGGGGGGAAGAAGAGAGAATCGGTCGAAGAAGGTGGAGAACGAAGGAGGCGGGCAGGCAGCGAGTTTTGGTGGCGGGGAAGTGATCTAAGCGATGCGACAGCGGGGAGTAAGCTGGATATATTGCCGCCTGAGAGCGCGCTGTTTTCAACCAATTATTTCTACTTGTGGTTGCATGACGGGTACGGGCATGGCCACGGCGGGGTGGGTCGGGGGCGGCAGCGTACGAGAAAGAGGCGAGTTAATGCCATAAATACATCAGCGTTATGGATGCCAGCAATTATATGAGCCCCGACGAGGTGGAGCGCCTCGTCGTGTATACGTATGTAGTGTACACCTATATCCTCCTGGGTCTGTCTGTACACACACGCGTACGTGAATGTATGACATGATCCTTCGGCCCCGGATACCTCGGCCTCACCTTGGTTGCAACTGGTCCGGTTCTCACGTTAAATCGAATCCGCTGCCAATCGAATTATTTTCGTCTGTCGTCCGTGTATCCTATCGAACGCTTTGCCTACTCGAGCCATTTTTATCGCTTGTCGTTGACAACGGAACAGTCGCGGCGATCGCTCCCCAACTTGTTAATCGCTCTCCGATCGCTCTGCGCAATTCTTCCTCCAGTGTTACGAAAACAACTGGTCCTTTGTGTCCGGTATCGCGAACAGGATCCGTCTTCTCGAACCGTCGTCGATCGCGTTCGAAACGCGTTAAAAACGTTCAATTCGTCGGTTCAACATGTCCGACAGCGTGCACGATGGGCGCGACCCGAGACGGCTGGAGACAGCTGGAGACGGCCGGTGAGAACGGTAGGCGGTAAAGCGGTAAACGAAAGTCGAATGTCGGATTCGAGTCCGAATATTTTCGACAAATATTGCGGACACGAAACGCGGCGCAACGTCAGACTTCCGACCGTTTTCCCAGCGTGCAACGGAGATAAGGTCGTCGCGGACGAAAATGAATCGAGTGATTTTATTCGCGGCACAAATCAAGAGATTATTTCCTCCTCGCTGGACCTTGGTTTTGCTTATACGCCGCGCCGTACTTCGTGGTCTTGTGAAATTGAATCGTTGCGTTCGCAGCCTTAAATTATACGTCGTCGCCAACACCCACGCGCACCTACCCCGGTATATTCACGCGCGCGAGACTGCTTCCATTCGAGAGTCCCTCGTGTTTTCTGGATTAAAACGTTTGTTTCGACGGGATTGCCTCGAGTCCGACCTCTTTTATTACTTTACTCGGTGACTTTGCATTTTCTTCCCGACGATGTAATATGCCTTTAAAACGTAGGCCCCGCGGGCAAGGACGTTTTAATTTTCGGCACCGTCGAGATTCTTCCGCGTTTCTTCCTGCCTCGACCTCTATCTTTATCTCGTTCTCTTCGCATCGCGCTTTGAACGCGATAAACGGTAGCTAGGCAAGATTGGTCGCGCGCTCGAAACGAAATGAAACGTGGAACGATTACGGGAGAGCCTACGAGGCGGGACGGGGTCGGATCGGATCGGATCGGATCGCGTTTCGTACGGCCGCAACGAGGAAGATGAGGAGGAACTTGTGTCCAGAGGACATTAATCGATCAATCTTTGCGAAAGTATCGGACGGAGATGGGTAAATCGACGTGACGCAAAAGTTGAAGCGTCTCGCGAGTAGCTGGGCGCGATTCTCGTGCGATTCTCGTGCGAGGAGCCCATAATTCTGGTCCGTCCATCGTGCCAGGCCTCCATCCGCGGAGGCGATTGGCCGTAGCCACGGGTGTTCCCGACGCTTTCTGGCCCCCTATACTCCTTTCCTCCTCTGCCATCCTCTTCCCTCGCCGCGGCCCGAGCGCCGCTGGCGCTCTCATCCTTCGGCATCCACGAGATCTCTCTTTTAATTCTCGGGGGCTCAATTAAAATCGGGACCGGCTTTCTCCCTCGCCAACCCTGCGCTCGTGTTATCGGTATTATCTGGAAGGCGTCGTTGCGCTTTTCATGGATCCGTTCGGTTAGCCTCCTCTAAACCGCTCTTTGCTAGATCCACGATTCCGTGGAAACGATTCCCCGTGGCCGGCCTGCTCGATAACTGCCCTCCAATTAGTGCGAAAACATTTCTCTGTTGCTTTTTGCCGCGGATGCACGACCGCCGCCGCCAGCGGGTTCCGATAAAGATCTTACGAGCGAGGATTTCGTGACCTCGGCTAACTCCCGCGACCCCCGTATCGTGGACATCGTGGTGTTCCTGCCGTTGCCAGGACGATCGGTAGCCGCCTCCGTTCCCCATCGAATTTCAATTGTCGCGTCACGATGATCGCGAATAACCCCCTGTCGGCCGTATCAATCGTGTATCTACCGTAGAACGTGGCGGGGTTCTAGGCGAATCTAGCCGCCCCGCCGTCCACGCGACGATTCCGAATAATCCCACGGATCGGATTATTCCCTAGGAAACGGTCGACGAAGGAGAGGTACGCGTCGTAACGTCGTAAACACCTGCCCGGTCGCCGCTTCGTCGTTAAGATATTCTCAACAAGGTTCGGTAGGCCTTTTCGATGCAACCGAGAACCAAGGAACGGACGGCCAACGCAAACAAAGTATCATCGACAAGCTGTACCGGCGGGATGGCGGGATGGGGTGGCGAGGCAGCGGCGCGGCGCTCGGTGGTATACTGTAAATCGTAAAGGACCGTCCATTGAACCGGGAGGACCCGGCTATTAGGACCATCACCGGGATGCTAAATGACATCGGTGGAGAGCGCTTAGTCCGGCTAAGGACGACATAAAGTTGCGTGTACGAAAATGAATGTTTGCTGGAATTTATTATTGCCGGGTCCGGCTCGTAATTCAAAGGAGGTTGGCGTTATCTTCATCAGAGGATGCACCGGCTCCGGCACCGGCGAAACGCCGCGTGAGCCCTCGCGATGCTCCGCGTCGTTCGTATTAGAATCATTCTTGTATACGACCCACCGTGCAACCAGTCCACCGTCGTCGGCACGGTCCATCCATCGTTGCACGGCCTCGTCCTCGGGCTGCGTCGACGATTCGCCGATACGCGACTCGCTTCGTCGCCGGGATCTCCGAAACGGCTCGATCGAGGGATTCTCGACGCGCGGACGAAACCGCTCCTCGAGAGGAAGGGTAGCTCTCACCCTCGAGTCAGTCGATAAGGGAGAAGACGCGAGTGGATTTGGCAGTCGCTTCGTAGAAATACTCAATATTTACGCGGTGGTTCGATCGGCCGTCAGAATCGGGTAAAGTCGCCGGGAAATAAGAGCAACGGAAGGCAAGCTGACGTGGGTGTTACCCACGGTAGAAGAGGGACGGGCATCAAGCGAGTAACCCACGGAGGCATCGGTTGGCAAGCTTTCGGGAAGATGGCGCCAACGGTACATTAGAACCTAGTCGATCGAACTCCCTTTCTCTCTTTCTCTCCCTCGATTCTCTCTCTCTCCCCCCTCCGCGTAACCATTTCCGATAGGATGCGTCTATGTCGGCGCGCTTTTGCTTTTCAATTCTCCGCGTTGCTGGCGCTTTCGAATTTTCTCGGCAAAGGGCTAACACCGCGTGGAGGGCTTCTGTCGGGAAAGCTGCGCGGATCCCGGCGCGATTCCGAAGCGGAAACACGCGGGATCGAGGGGGGGAAACGGGATTGTAAGAGAGAATGGAACTGTTCGAAAAGAAACGCGGATCGTTTGGAGAAAAGAGCCGTAGGTGTCTCGATCGCGGCATAAAGAGTCTTGGAATGGGAGGGCGAAACGGCAGTCAGGAAGGGACAGCAGGTGCTTGGTCCCCGCGCGAGTAAATCCGGCGAGTTCTCGGATGTTGGGTGCAGATTGCTCGCCTCGCGTCTTCCACGCGCGTGCTTTTGTACCGATGACGCCACTGAAATACGGTTGGCCCGTTCTCGTCCGAGGGCAGAAACGCGTGCACCGTGCCTTTGGACCGTATAGGAATATCATGGGGTCGTACGCGACTCCGTAGCCCGAATCCCGAAGCCCGGAGTCATCGTTGGTAGTACGATGAGCGAACTCGCGCGGGCCTACGGCCAGAAAAGACAGGAGGAGGGACGGTTTTTGTTTCCCAGTGACATTTATTTGGGTGCAAGGGGACGTGGGGTTCTCGTTTTGCATAAGTCAGGTGTATCCGTGTGTGAGTAGAGGCACCGTGATATAAATCCTCGCGCGAGGAGACTGCCCAGTGGCTATGCCTCCGTCTTTCTCTCCTCCCGTCTCCGCTCTTCCCATCTTCATCGCCCTATCTCTATCTTTCCGTCTTCTCGCGTCGCTCCGGCTCTCTTTTTCTCTCGGATCGCAATGCCGCACCGTTCGCCCCCTTCGTCCCTTTCCTATCTCCGGCTACCATCTTCTTTTTCGCTTCTTCGTTTCCTCGCTTCTTCGCTTCTTCGCCTCTTCGTTTCTTCGCATCTCCCTTCTCGCCCCCTTGGTCACTTGACTGGACTCGAGCGCACTATGGTGCACCCTGTTCTGCATATAATGCACCGGCCACCGTTCCACCCCTCTTCCGTGCCAGCAGCAGCAGCAGCAGCAGCAGCACCGGCACCAGTACCAGCAGAAGCTGCACCATCCGCTCTCCCCTCCCGCACACCCTGCCGTTCGCCGGAGAACTCGCCTCCGCACATGCATGTCCACCGGCGTAACGTTGATGACCCACGAAAGGATCATTACCGAGGCAACGGGCACCACGCCGTTCTCTCTTGCCTCCCTCGCCGACCGAGCAGCCAAGGGTTCGTTTAAATACCGGCGCCGCTACCGAAAACTAACGAGCCGATAAGCGGGACGGTTGTTAAAACGCGCGCGCGGCCGCTCGCATAACTCGCAACCACCGCCGCCGTGTCCCGTCCTCCTCGATGCTCTCTATTCGAGACCGGAATCGAGCCGGATTCGAGCCGGCTCCGTGGACGATTTCCGTTTTTCCACGAGGGAACACGGTCGAACCCGAATCGAGCTACGGCCCCTATTTACCGTCGTGCGAGACTCTTGTCGGCCGTAGACACGGCCAAAGAAGAGAGGATCTGGTGGAAGGGTGGCAGGGAGAAAGGGAGACAGACGGAAGATCGAGAAAAGAGAAGGGCGAGGTAGGCGCCGAGTGGTAAAAGGAAGACGACGACGCCACTTTTGGCCGCGAATAATTCAGACGGGGGAGTCGTTTAAACGTCGGAGCACGTCGCCCGACAGGTGTAGGCATCGATTAGCATAAGGTAACGACGCCAACGAGCACGTAAACACGTCCTGGCCGGGCGATCGATGGATCACGATCGCGCCGATCTTTCCAGCGATCATGATTAAAGTGGGTCTTTAGAGTGTTCGACGTAACGGATCGGTCGTTCGTCGTAAGAACGCGTCCGTGAGCCATTCCGTGTATATTCTTGGACGATCCTTCTCTCTCCCTCGCTCTCTGGTTTTCTTCTCCCTCCTCCGTCTGCTCCACCTCCTCCTCCTCCTCCCCGCCCTCGACCGACCGTCTCACTCTCCCTGTCCTCCGAAGCTTCTTTCACCTGTACGAGAGAATCCCGGGTGACCTTGGCTGTGATTAACACCCAAGAAAGTAGAAACACCGGCTCGCACATACGTCGACCCGAGTCGGCGGCAGCAGGTTCAAGGTCATCCGAGAAACGCACGGATAATCGACGGCTCGTCTTCGACGCGAAAACTCGAAGGAGGCCGCGCCCGCCGTATCGGTCCCCGCGTCGAATTTCGCGAGGTCGAGGCCGCGTCGTGTCCCTCTTTGCCGTCCGTCTCGGCGTCCTTTCAAATTTGAGGCGGTCCGCTGCCGGTCGCAGGCCAGGACGCGCCCGACGGCCAACGAGACTCATACGACTCCTCTTGTACCAGCTCGTTACCGGCTCGGTATCGTCCGGAGCTGCACCGACGCGACGCGACGCGGCCGCGCGGCCGTTGTTAATAGGGACACACCGGAGGACTTTTTTGTAAGGTTGCGGTAAGTGCAGCGTCATTGGTAGTACTCTCGTTGTCGTCGGAGCTGCTGCTACCTGGCTCGAACTCGCGCGTGCACGGCAAAAGGATCACAGGCATCCCTTATATGGCTTGTCACCGAGGTTGCCGGGATAGGATAATAAGATACTACCTTCTTGCTCCTGGATCCTGGACAACGGGCGGTGGCCGTACAGATCGTGACCGTCCCGTCCCGTCCCGGGACGACGCACACCCATACTCGCTCCGCACCGCGCTATGACTATAGTCGGCATGCTTCTTTCTTCCTTGGACTTTGTTTCCCGAACGCGTTACCGGTTACCGGTTACCCTACCGAGCCCTTGTTCTCGTCGTTTCGACGTTCCACCTAATAATCGTTCGCCATCCCGGCAACGAAGTCTCCCTTATCGAGCAGGATGCTTCATATTCTAAACGCGCGCTTAACAGCGTCTAAATACCTCGTTAATTCATTCCCAGAAGCTGCGTAGCTGCTTTTAAGAAACCGCAAACAATTTTGTATTGATATTTTAGCATTATGTGTTCGAGGCACGAATATGCTTCGCTTTTATTGCCTCTAAAATGGGTCATCTGTATTCGCGATTGGACCACGACTATGATCCTCCAATGTCCTCGATGAACATGCGCTCTCCGGAGCCCAGAAGAATCATTGCTGACCTATGTTTTATGTACGAAGTTATGCATGGTATGACCAATAATCCTGGCCAGCACTGCGCTCTCTCTCTCTCTCTCTCTCTCTCGGACCTCATCCTACTCGTGGAGATTTAGTGCGACTGATCCGTTTCGCAGGATATTTCAATTCGTCAACGAACGCTGCAAAAATATTCGTAGCCTACATTACACTACTTATAACTAGTTTTTACAAATCTATTTTTAATTCATCGATTCACCGCACCATTTAGGATAAGATATATTTTCTTGTTCTTTATTGTAAAAATCGGTGCACATTTATACATGAAAATAAAATGAATTAACGATGGCGTCGGCGGTCCGCTCGAAGGAAAAACGAGACGCAATGAATAAGGCGGCTTGTATCTCGATAGCCGGATGTCGTCTGTGGTTTTTCGAGACGGGAGTACGAACCGGACATTAGAGGCTGGTTATCGGTGATTCCGGCTGGAAAGTAATTATTAACGCGGCGAGTCCCGAGAGCGACCTAAACCGATACGTTACCGAGCACATCGGAGGCGACTCGCGCGCGTATAAGGCGGTCGAGCATCGAAGTTCACGAGGATTGGACGCACCAGGGCCCCGTAGATCGTATCTCCCGAGCGAGTTTACGTAGAAATCCTCGTTCTACCGACGAGCTGGACTAACCTAACTTAACCGCTCTCGAACAGTCAGACCCTTCGGCTGCTGGTATCGCACTACGAATCGTCTACCGAATCTTTGGCGCATATATTATCGAGCGAGGACTGTCGCGGAAGGTTCGCCGCTACAAACCATGGAATCGTCTCCGGCGAAGATTATCGAATTCGTGGCAAAGACCCTGGGCTCCGGGAAGACCCGCCGAATTGTCCTTAATCCGTATACAGTTGCGCGCGATTCAGCGAAGCGACGGAGATACGATCGTAGAGACCCGGCCCGATTTTCAATGAGAATTGGCTCTGATCGATGAACGAATCGCTCGATCTTCCCTGCTCGTTTTCCCGTCGGTTTTTCCCGTGTGGACCAACAGCGAAATAAATTGCGGTCCCGATACGCCACGGCGAAAGTAAAATCGCATCGTTCCTGTTGATCTCGGCCCGGCGTTGCGCCGCGTCCTCTCCGCGTTCCGCGCCGCGTCTCTCCGCGCCG
This sequence comes from Augochlora pura, assembly GCF_028453695.1. Taxonomy (NCBI): domain Eukaryota; kingdom Metazoa; phylum Arthropoda; class Insecta; order Hymenoptera; family Halictidae; genus Augochlora; species Augochlora pura. The sequence goes on along the minus strand of NC_135774.1, from coordinate 3,674,394 downwards.
CGCCGGTCGAACGGTTGGCGCTTCTCCTACCCGAAAGCCGTGACACGTTTATGGGCCCGTACGGTGGTCGCTCGAAGCAAGCTGATCGGTTCATAAAGCATCCGACCGCGATTCCCTGGTAGTCACAAATCAACTCAACTGGATCGTTTGGGCCCTGTGTTTCAGCGGTCTGTGGCGTAGCCAGGCTATATCTGTCGGAATGTACCATAGGTATGGTCTCGCGCTGCTTCACCAAGACAAACGCAGGTTCACGGATAGGTACGAATGAACCGTCCCAGAGACAACACCGAACCTTCGTCTTCTTCGTGGTCTCTCGTAACGGACGGGCCGCGGTGTGATACACGTAAAGCGACGCCCTTAAATCACCACGGGACCGAACGCCTCGTCCTTCCGTCCCCCTTTCCTTCTCCTGCTCCGTCTCTTTCTTCTTCGTCCGCGTCTTCTTCTTCTTCGTCTTCTTCTTCTTCTTCTTCTCCTCCTTCTCCTCCTTCTGCTGCTGTAGCGGCTGCTCCTTCTCCATCACCTCCTCGTTCCCCCGTGGACTCGGGGAAGGTGCACCAGCGAAGTTGGCCGCAAGGCCCACAGGGTCCAAAAAAAGATGGATTTATAAGGATCCGAAGGCAGCCTAGGGTTTCGGGGATTCCATTGGCTCGACTCGCGACTCGCGTCGCCGCCCGCTCCCGTTCCCGCTCCTGCGTCCTCTATCCCGCGTCGAGATATCTTACGCCATCGATTATCGATTATTTCCGATCTTTCCTGTTTGGATCGTGGCCCTTTCTCGTCCTCCGAGAGGAGCACGAGAACAGATTTACGATACCAATCGTATCGGACAAACCCCAGCCACCCGTCCGGGGCCTGTCTTCCTCTTCTTCCCTTTTTATTCCGTTTCTCTTTTCTTTTTCATTTTAAAAGAATACCGATACTTCCGCGCGTATCGACCTCGTCATCGCGCCCCTCTTTACGCCGCCATCCACCCCCCACCCTCCTCTCTGCGCGCCCCGCAACCCCGGCTGTTCGCGGGGAAAGATGTAATCGGCGAAAACGAGCAAGATCGATACTATATAGAGTAAATATGACGGCACGTTAACTGGGAAATGCCGGGAGGAAGATTTCCCGATGACATCTCCCGCGGGAGCAGCAAATGCCTCCGCGTCCCCTCTGTGTTCTTTATCGCCGCCCCGGAATGCTTGATAACGTTTGATTTGTTTCAATCGTAAATATCAAGGCCGCGCAATATGGCTCCGGCTCTTTCTCGGGCCGGCCAGCCACCCCCTCCCTCCTGGATGCCGAATGCAATCCTGCGACGAACGTGCAGGCACGAACGAACGCGTCCTGTCGACCGCGATAATTGCGCGCATTGTCGCGAGACCGGGCACTAAACGGTGGCGCGAGCTGCTCCACCGCTGCTGCCGCGATTCGCGACAGTCCCTCTTCTCTCTCTCTCACTCTCTCTCTCCCTTCTCCGAATATCGACGGTCAAGAGACGCCGGCCTGTAATTTGCGTGTTTGGTTAGCCCCGCGATAAGGAGCGTAATCTCGTCGGCGAAAAGTTCCTTGGTGTTTCGCGCGGACGCGGCCCTAAATCCCCGAGGGACGAGAACACCTCCAAAACGAGCAGAAGGCTCGAACGATCGCGAGGTGAGGACAGAGAAAGAGAAAGGGAGAGAGAGAGCGAGAGAGAGAGAGAGAGAGAGTGCGGCGTCGAGGCGGAGGGCGGAGGGATATAGTGAGGTCTCTCGATGCGACGCGACGACAGGATAGAGAGGGAGAAGAAGAAAGACAGGGAGAAGTCGATATACACGCACGAATGCGCGCTTCGTGGTTTTTCAATCGGGTTTCGGCGCATTCTTTAATTCGTCGCTCGAGGATAACACCCCTTCCTCCTGTTGACCGGTCGGGCGCGTGTACGCGCGTACGTGTGCACACGTAGCCACGCACACGGCCGTCCGCCACGTTTCTGCATTTGCATTCCCGACGCAAGAGGTGCGCGCACGCCGCCAAGACAGGAGGCATCGAATGTTTAATTCAAGATACGTGAGAGTGTTGAGCCGGAGAAACGAAGCGAGGGAGAAGGACCGCTCGCGCGCGCGATAGAGAACTGGGAAGAGAGAGAGAGAGAGATGTCGAGTTTTAGAGAGCGAGAGAGGGGGAGAGAGAGAGAGAGAGAAAGGGAAAGGTGGAACGGAAACAAGATCGGCGACGAGAAAGACGGAGACGGCGGAGTGCCTCGCAGACCCGACGAAGCAAGAGATATATAGAAGTTGGGCGCGGGGACAGCCGGGGCGAGAGGGAGGAAGAGAGAGAGGGAGCGAGAGGGAGAGAGAGATGCGAAAGCGTAGGGTAGCAATTGATGGGACAGGGTGGCGCGTTTGTTGAGCTAATTACTGTAAGGCGAGGCGCTTACGCGCGCCGCTACATACAAACGGCATTAAAGGTGGTGGCCATCAATCCCCGTGGGTCCCCTTTTCCAGTCCTGGCAACTCGCCTCCTCCCAACCTCTCCTGTCTTCTCCGGGGTATCTCTGTCTCGAAGACCGCGACGGTATCCTGTCTTCTCCGAGCCGAGAAACGCGCGCTCCATTCTCTGCGCCCACATATGATTTCTCCGCTATTAATCGGTTATAATTCAGCCGGTCGCTCGTCCTTCCCAGATTTCTATTGCCTCGTCCGACATCGAGAGGTGGTCCCCGAGCGCGTCCCCTCCCCCCGCGCCCCGGTAAAAGGCAATCCGTTTCTTCGTTGCGGTCGAGAAGAGAAAAGCCCGCGCGAACAGGCTCGCGAGGTTCGCATAGATCACCTCCGTGCGGTTGTTGCTCGACGGGCCCTCGCGAACGACGGGGCCCGACGAGGGCGGCGTGGGTGCTGGAACGCTGGCCGTCCGATCTCGCCAGAGTTCGCAAAGGGATGCGCCGGGACGCGCCGCGATGCGCTACGATGCACGTGTCCGGGCCGACGCGCCGCGCCGTTGCGACGCGACATAAATAATCGCGGTCGATAATTAAGACGGCGTTTCGGCGCTTGTGCGTGTACAGGCCGACACCCGCTGTCTCCTCGCGACGTGACATCGGGCTCACGCGTGTAGACACGCGAGACCGCGTCCGTGCCGCCGACGGAAAATATATCGTCCGCCCTCGGCCCATTCCTCCTCCAACCTTCGCACGACCGCTCTCCCGGCCCGATCTCTCCCCATTGGTTCTTCACCGGGATGGAATCCCAGCGATTCCCGCGAACTTTCGGACACCGAATATCGTAACGGGCATGGTCCCTTGTGCGGGGCCCGCGCGAACAGAATGGAACGAAACGGAACGGTGGAGTCAGGGAGCGGCGGCGAGGAGAGAGAAGCCGAGGAGAGAAATCGAAGAGAGGAGCGAAGAGAAAAGAGGAGAGAGAGGCAGAAAGCGCGGCCGAAGCGGAACCCGAAGTCGAAGACCGTGCCGTATGCGAGAGCTCCGCTGTCACGGTGGAAAGTATTGCGCGGATTCATCTGGATAAACCTTGGTACGATCAATCACCTCGCGATTAACCGAACTGCCTACGAAATTGAACTCGAACGATGTAATTTATAGTGGTTTTTCTGGTGGAGATAAGACGCGGTCGTCGTAGCCGGTGACAGAACCGCCCTACGCCGAAAAACCCTGTCCCCCCCCCCCCCCCCCCCCCCGGGGGCGAAAAAGCGGATCGTCAAGACGCGACGCGACGTCGTAGAGCGTGTTCCTCGTTGAGACGTCGTCGTCGACGATCGGCCCAGTAAAATGGTTCGCTACGTTCCCGCCGTTCAACGTTATTAACTGTCTAAATAAGTGACGCGACGGTGCGGCGGCGACGGCGATGCGGCGATGCGGCGGCGGCGGCGGCGATGCGGCCGCTTCACGCGAGAGGGAATCCTGCTGCCAGTGACATAAGTTCCCCAGTGTAATTAGGGGAATAAAGTCCGCGGAATTTCGCGAGCCAGAGCCACGATGCCCAGCTACGATCGTAAAGAGGACGAGTGTCCTGGCGTAATCCGAGGCCCGTAGACTCGTTGCGAGAAGGGGCTGCCGCGGAAACGACGAGGACGCGTTAAGGAACGATGGCGGAGGGCGTCTCGGTGCCGACGTCGTCGTGCCAACCCCACGGGGCGCCAGGCTCGTTATATCTTCATTAAGCGGTCTACCTAACCATCCTGTCGCGACTTCTTAGCACTTCGCAGTTCACACTAATTTCGCGTTACCTTTTTCTTTCTACATATCGGTTTCCTTGTTTCCTTGTTCCCTCGTTTCCCTCGTTTCTACCCCGGCCAGACAAACCCGCAATAAACACGCTCAAAAAAGAACAACCGCACGACGGTATTCCGTTTCTCTTCGTTTCTTAGAGCCGCAACCTTTCGACTAAACCCTCTTCTTTACGGACCTCGATGACGTCCTCTCGCGACTCGCGACGTCGTCGATCCGCGCGTTCGGTTTCGCGTCGACGACCGATCTCGTGGACCGGAAACGATCTCGGCGACGACGTCTTTCGACTACACGGACCCGTTCGTTCGGTTTTCCCATCCGGACGGAGCCTGTTAACCGCCGAAATTTTTCTTTTGTCCCTCGACAGGACGAAACTCGCGGAAGCCAGAGATCCGCCGCAGAGTTGTTGCAAAATTTAAACGCGATCCTTTGTCCGTGGAGTAACGCCCGCGAGTTTCGTGGTCGTGGTCGTGTTCGACGCAGGATCCCCCTTACCAAGGAAATTCCAAGTCGCCGAATCGCCGTAAGATCGGGACGCGTCGTTATGGGTCTGCCTGCTCTTACCTTCTCTCTCTCCCTTTCTCTCTACCCCTCTCTCTCTCTCTCGATCTTGGTTCGGGCCTGTGTTCCTCTGGGTTGGTTTCTCGAGCAGGGACAGAGGTAGGAGCAGGATCGGCATCGGCATCGGCATCAGCATCGGCATCGGCATCGGCATCGGCATCGGCATGGGCATCGGTATCGGGGCGGAGGACCCGGTCCACGGCCAGAAGGAGGACGCGGTCGTAAATATTCGGGCGCCAAATAATGCCGGTTCCGAGCGAGAGCAAGCGACCACGACTGCTGCTCGACCCGTAATGAAGGACATCCTCGTTAATTAGTCAATAAATTATCCTTCGCGCTCACGACGCCCGTGGTCTCCCTCCTCTCTCCGTCTTTCTCGGTCGCTCCGTCCTGTTTGCCCGAGAGAACTCAAGGGCCGCATACTTTACGACACCTATCTCGCGCGACAGCACGATGCATTTCTCACAATCAGGACCCTCGAAGACGGAAACGCGTCTTGTAAGACGATCCACGAGGTGGTCCGCCGCTGGCTTTCAGCCACGATGAATTTTTCAACGACCGTTTCGTCCCGTTTCCTCTCTTCTCTCTTCGCTTCTCTCTCCCCCTCTCTCTCTCTCTTCCTCTCCTCGCCCCTGCCGTTGCTCTCGCGACTCCCTTTTCGGCCCACCGCTCCTTCCACCTCGATCCGTTCATTCGCGTTTTCGATATCGCTCTCGACTAGGACAGGACGAATAAAGTACAAGCGACGAAATTAGCGATCTCGTTCGATCGTCCGGTCTCCCCGAAGCGATAACAACAGTCGCATCTGTAATTAGCAGTTTTATTTCGGAACCGATACACACCGATCGACTTTACGATCCGGCAGCGTCTTTGTTTCTCGGAATCGTGTGCGCGTTAACGCACACACGAGCTGCTGGTGCGGGGGGGAAGGGGATGTTGGAACGGCGAGCGCTAAACAACGCGGCGACAGGTGGATTCTCGCGATCCTCTCCCGTCCTCCCCTCTGCGTACCACGGGGTTTCGACGCCGCGGAACTCGGTTGTGCACGGGGCATAAAGATTCGATCGTATACGCGTCGAAAGTCCGTACCGTGCCACGTGACCGTACATCACTTTAACTATTTCCTGGCGTGGTACAGGCCTACCGGTTCGCACGACCGCGAGCAACCAAACTCCCTCGACACACCGATGCCATCGTAGTCCGAGATTAACGCATCCGCGCGGCCCGATCTCGTCTCTCACGGTTGTCCGGGCGATTCGGCGAGAGGACGACCGGTCGTCGTCGTCGCTCGCGAGCGAGCGAACGTGTTCTACTCGTCGATTCGGGGAATATTCGGAAGAATTTGTTTCTCACGGCGAGCGAATCGGGAAGGGTCCCGGGCCGCCGCCGCCGTCGCCGCCGCGCGCCGTTCCAACGACTTTAACGCGGGTGCGGACGCGCGCGCCATAAATTGTCACTCTCTCGGATCGGTAGACGGTCTCCGCCGGAAATACGAGGCAAACGGGAGAAACTCGTGGGGAAAAACAATCTCGCCCGGGAGTTAACTCGGCGTTTCGGCGTAGCCCGTCGACGAGTCACGGCGACGAACCTCGAAAATTCCGAGGACGTAATCGGTCGCGTGACTAGGCGTAGGAAAAACGTCCTCGTGAGCGGCCAGGAGGTGCGCCCGTAGTTCTTTCGCGAAATTCGTCTGGAACGGGTCCGCGTTCTTCTCCCGGCAAACGTCGCATTCGTAGATCGTCTTGCCCGGATGAAGATTAGTGGAAAGTACGTGTTTCCGTAGATTCTCCTGGAACAGAAAGAAACAGGTTACGAGCGAACGGGTGCGTTTGTCTCGCGGTCGGCCAGCGAAGAAAGAAAGAAAGAAAGAAAGGAAGAACGAAAGAAAGAAAGGAAGAATAAGAGAACGAAAGGAAAGGTGCTCCACACTCGTTTCTCGCTCTCGTCGCTGGCCCGTGTGAATAGGCGGTAGTCGGGTACGTTTCGAAAGCCGCGCGAGTTCAGTCGGGTCGGGCTCGACTCGACTCGAGGCGATTCCGAGTCCGTGGCGTGGCGAGGCGAGGCGAGGCGAGCCCGAGGCGAACGGAGCCGACGTTGGAGCGAGCAGAACAGGAGGCTCGGAACGGGCTTTCGTTGGTATCGGTCGACAGTGAATACCTGCGACCAGAATCGGTCTGCCGCAAACCGGACGCGTTCATTGGCTATGCCATGGAGCATTTAAAGGCGCTTTACCCTCTCGGGCTAAGTAGCAGGCCGTAGTCGTAAACATCTTCCTACCAGGCGGGCTTATACGAGCCGTTGATGGCAACGGCAACATCAAATTTAATTTCCCATAAGTAAATCTTTCCACGGGCAGTGCTCCGTGACGGTCTCGGATAAAGACCCGTTCACACCGTCATGGGCGGTCGTCCACCTCTGCGGCGAAACCGCGCTCCGCCCGCGGAAAGTGAGCGCCGTCACGCGAATCGCCTATCAGGCCTTTCGTTAAATCCGATCGATTCCGATTCCCTTGGACATAATATTCCGGTAGATCGGGGATGTACAAGCGATGCTACGCCGTACGTTACTAGGCCGGCCTCGCATTCCGGCCTCTTTACGAGACTCCGTTCTAGGATTTCGAGCCGCGCGCTCAGCTTTATCTTCCCTCCGTTTTATTTCTTTGCAGAGATTCCGCACGGTTAATATTAATTTCCTTTCTGACCGCGAAGCTACCTTACCGTAACTCCGGGACTTAAATGTTCTCGTAACGTATGTATGAAAATTATCGAAACCGGCAATAAGTCCGGTATTCCCTCGGACGGCCCCAACAGCTCCACGGCCTCGCCGCATCACATCGCACCGCACCGCGCCGCGCCGCCTCGTCGCGACGTTCGGGCTACTTGTAAAATTACAAGCGCAAACTGTCGGGGGATCTTTAACTCAGATCAAGATTACATCGAACGAGTACCGAATGGGCCCGCGCGGGCTTCCATTCCTTCGCCTCGCCACGAATAAATCTGTGGCGTGCTAGGAAGAGCGTCGGATGTCACGTGTTTCCACTTCCGAGACATCGTCGTTTCAAGTTCTGATCGCCGATGCTTCAAATTGTCGGATAAGAGCGTTTAAGAAAACTACCGCGATATTTAATCGGAAGAAAATTACCAGACCACTTGCGTTAAAAACTTTTAACCCTCAAATCAATATACAACGAAATTTACGTGCCGATCTTCATTTCAGATAAAAATTTCGAAATTCCAAGAATTACAAAATAAGGAAACGATCATTTTGGTCTGGCGTTTAATTAAATCTATAACCGCTCGGACCGAGCGAACGCTGTTCTTATCTTTTTCTACGTACACCATAATGACATTACTACTTCGTCAGCAATGCACTCCACGTTTAATCTAACTAGACCAATACCAAGTACAAGATCCTGCTTTAAATATAAGCTCGATCTCGTTTTAAATTTCGATTCACTCGATTATAAATTTTTACGTAAATTCACCGTGATACAGTGTCGATCGATACGTTGACCGATATTTTCCGTGATCGTAACGCGCCGCGGTCTTCCTCGCAGTCACAGAAACGCGGGTCGCCCTCGCGGCCGCGATCGAAACGATCCGATTCGCGGGTGATCGATCCCGATGGATCTTCGACCGCGGCAATGTATCGCGCGGAACGGATCGTCCCGCGTCGGGTCGATAGGCGGGGAAACGATTTTCGCTCGTTATCGCGTCCCCTCCTCGCGAATACTTTACGAGGCTCATCCAGCCTGGAAGAAAATTGAAGAGGGAGATAAAAAGCGGCAACAGCCGGGGTAAGATGCGTGGAAGCGCGAAGCAGATCCGAAAGTAACTAGCGCCGCCTTCGAGAATTACCGCCCGACGCCGCCATCTCGCCCCGGCGCTGAGCAACCGAACCGTAAGTTTTCCGAGCGCGCTGCCACGCCAAGAGGAACACAGATACCGGGCGGGAGGGGAGGGACCATCGCCGGGAAGTGGAAAGGAAAACGTAGAGAAGCGGAGGATCGTGGCGGACTGGTACAGAAAGACTGGAAAGAGAAAGGAAAGAACCGTGTAACCATCCGAGCTAAATCATAACGTGGATGCTGCCACGAAGGGAGACGGAGTAACAGGGGAGGGTGGGGGGGGGGGTTGGGAGGGAGGCAAAGAAGGAAGGAAGGAAGGAAGACAGGCAGGCTGTGGCAGCCGGGAAGGAAGGAAGGAAGGAAGGAAGAAAGGTGGCGCGTGTAATCTTGTTGACGCAAGGCAAGCCACTCGCTACGTGGGTGGGAATTTCGTCGTTAAATCGGCTCGTACGCTGCTCGCGCGTTTCTTCCTTATTAAAGTCTCACCGGGTAAACGGGCATCGCCGATCTCGATACTCACCGCCGGAACCGGAGCGATATCTATCGGTCCGCGTTCCGCATTTCGCGTATCTTATGCCCCGTCCCGTCCTAATCGCGGCGTGCCCGCAGTTTTCCCTTCAGCAGGCGCGCCGAGTCGCTTTAATCTGCGGGGTGGCGCGATCCGAATCTCCGCTCCGATCAATTTCCGGATGGTATCAGGAGAAGCGCGCGCGCGCGCGCGCGAGCGCTATGGAAGAGATCGGAGATCACGGAGCAGGCCGATCAGAGTTTTTCGCGGCTTGAAACGCGGTCCCGGCACCGGTTCGGAAGTGCCTACCGCTGTATCATTACCGATGCAAGACGCAACATTCGCAATTCCCCGTACCGCGAGATTACCTAGGCTCAAGTTATCCCAGGCTGAGAGCCACTGGAATGAGTTTATGTCGCTATCAAAGAGACACGGAGCCCTCGTATGCGAGTCGCATCCTAACTAAAGCTTCAAAGGGCATTAGCATACCGGCCGCTCGGTATGACTGGCCCGTGCGTGTGTGGGCATCCAGTGAGCACAATTAACTCGTTATCTTATCGCGCCTCGGTGGCGGCAGAGGCGGCGGCATGGTCCAAACGTTAAGGTGTACTTTGCTTAATTTACGCCACGAAGTCACCGCAGGAACAAAAATTGAACTGCGAGTCAACCTCCGCGGCGACCGCGCTAAACAAGAAACGAGACGCCGCGCGGCCGCGCCGTTTCGCGAGCCGATTCCTCGGCTCGATACACGCCGCGCGCATCGATCAAATCGATGCGTTCCGCCTCCCGCCGCATTCCCGTTTCCCCGTAATTTCGATGCACCGGGCGAGACTCGTCACGCCGTTCGCCGAATTTCCGGGCAACGGGTCCGCTCCGACCTCGTCTCGCCGCCGCTGCGACGGACATCTTTTCGGCCGCGGAATCAAATACCAACTTACCAAGTTGTTACTCGCGTAAGCGCAATGCCGACATTTGTACGGCTTGGTTCCCGTATGCAGGCGCACGTGCCGCTGCAAATGAGAGGCGAGTTTCGTTTTAAAACCGCACCCCGGGTAAGGACAGGCGCGCACCGACTCCGATTTCATTGCGTCCGCGGGTTCCTCGTGGCGACTGCGATGTCTGTAACCAACAAATTACATTTTTTTCGTTTAGTCCTTTTTCCACGTTTTCCCTCCCCCGGTGTTCTTTTTTTCTCGGCCGTTGTTCAGCGAGATTAAAGGGAAGCAACGTGGACGCGGAAAAGGAAGGGCGAGGAAAGGGATCGCCTGTAAATTGTAGGCACATCTTGCCGGCTGGGAGAAGACGCGGGACCCGGCACGGTCCGGCTCTCGGCTCCGGCAAGTTCATCGTCGCAAGCGACACCGGTGATTATGAACGATGCGATATGCGTGCGCGATATTACGAGGGAGCCATTGGCCACGGCTACGGCTACGTGTATATCAGGTTCGAAATGCGTGACACGTTTAATTAAAATCCTGCGTGATTTACTCCGCCGCACAGAGTGTAAACGAAAGAGACGGAGCGAGGATTCACGGGCGGGAGGAAGAGGGACACCCCGGCGACACTGCCGGGAACGATGAAAAAGAGAACGAAAGGCCGAACGAAAGAGAAGGAGGGGGGGCGACGCCGGAGAAAAGGAGAAAGAGAGACAGGGTGACAGGATGGGTGGGGGGGGGGGGGGGGGGCGGTCGAGGGTAGCGAGAACAGAGAGAAAGAGGAGGAGAGAGTGAGAGAGCGAGAGAGATAGAGGACCGTGTACACGGACGAGAGATGGGAGAGAAAGAGAACTCGTGACACTCTGTGGCTGCGTTGAGTTCGACTCACGTAGTAAGTACTCAATTCGCGATGAAATATCGCGTCGACCATCGCCATGCGGACGATCATAACGGGTTGCCCGCACTTGGCCGGCTGCTGCACGCAACTTCCGCTTTCGGTGCTCGCTCTTTCTCTCTCTCTCTCTCTCTCTCTCTCTCTCTCCATCTCTCTTTCTCTCTCTCAACCACCCCCACTCGCGCCCCCACCCTCTCTCCTTTTTCCTCTTTTCCGCTTTCGACCGATCCACCTCCCCCGCCGACTCTCTCTCTCTCTCTCTCTCTCTCTCCCTCTCTTTCTCTCTCCGTCCCGCCATCTCTCTGCTCTCCCGTTTGGTTACACACGACGCGAAAAAGAGGAAACAAAACGAAACGGCAAATCGAACGAGATGAAATTTATTAGCAACCTTCCACGGTACAATGCCCTTAATAAGGTAGAATTTAAATCGAACCCCGCGGATTCGTGCGTAGCGCGCGACAAACGATCGTTGCATATTTTCCGGTATTAGCGTTCCAGTGGCTGTCCCGAGAGATAATTAAGAATCAATCGACCGGCGGATAAGAAATGCCGCGCGCAATCACCGCGCGCTGGATTCCTCGATTAAGGGGGCACCGTCGTTCGAGTTGGTACGGGGGCCGCGTACAAACACACGCGTTCCGCAGCGAGCTGGTGCAACGGCAAGAGCAACGGCAAAAGTATGAGAGCAAGAGCAAGAGCGCGCGAGTACTTTTCCATTAATTACGGTCAACGATTTATAGCTCGAACGAAACAAATTATATCGATAATACTCGAGATCCTTTGACCGTCCAGGTTCGAGCAATCGGGTACGCGCACCGACTACCGCGGCCAACGCAATTAATTTTCTACTTCCTCGAAGACATCGGTCATGCATCGTACATACGCGAGCCACGGCCACGATTAATGGTAGAGGATCGCGCCGTACCCGCCGGGGATCTCGATTAGAATTAATGTCACTGGTACCTATCGATAGGAGGCGAGCCCGCGGTCAGAATCTCGCGTCTTTCCGCGCGATCGCTGAAATCGCGGGCTCCTGGAACCGTCGATTCCGCGTCTAGATTGGCGGCGAAAGGGTGACTCGGATTTGGATGGTGGTTCAAAGAGGGAACCTTGGTTTTAATTACTTGGTTACAACTGCTACCTTATTACTAGAACTTATTGCTAGATATTCTTGTCTCGTATAGTGTAAAACTTATTAGCTGACATATCGAGTAGCGGAGGGGCAGATCCCTCCAAGTTCCCCCATTAGGTCTTTTCATCGGCAAGCGACGACACGTACCTGCGTAACTGCGACTCCGTCTTCGCCGCGTAAGAGCAGTCCTGGCATCGGTATCGCCTGTCGGACGGGCTGGTCTCGTGCACCAAGTTCCGGTGCGATCGCAGTTCGGACGCCGTGCGGAGGACCGTCGGACAGCCCGGAAGTCCGCACTTGTACTTTTTCCCAGCGTGGCGCAGCATGTGTTGACGCAGAGCGTGCCTGTAAGCCGCAAGCAAACAACACGTTTTTCACATCGAGCCTGGCCCCGAAAATCTCTCCGGCCGCAGCCTCTCTCGCGGGCTCGCTGCAGCGCTCCGAGTAATTTTCGGCGCGTACCGGACAACGCGATGGTCCGAGGCGGGCGCGCGACCATCGGCCGTGCCGCGGCGTTCGCAGGCCGCACGATCCGATCGCAGCTGTTGCATGCTATATCAACCTGCCTGCATGCCGGCGAGCAGCACACGAGCGCAGAGGAGCGCAGAAGAGCCGCACTTTAAATAGTTTCTGTCAAGAGGTGACGATCTATACGGTTAGTGAACTCTCACTCCCGGCACGTCGGCCGGCTTCTCGTCGGCCCTTGTACTTGTTCTCGACGGCCGTACCCGAGCCTCGTTCTTCTTTCTCGATCGCGGGGCCGCGGTGACTCGCGGCCCCGCGCGATAGCCGCTCGCGCGCGTGCTACGGAATCCCCCTGGAAAGAAGATGACGCGTGCAACGAGAGAGGAGGCCCCCGGTTTGCCGGATAGGCCGGGCAAGGACGCGGAGAGAGCCCGGTAATACACCGGCAACGCTCCCGGGACTCCTATAAAACCAAACGAAAGCTCGTCGATGTTATCGAAATCGGCAGCAAATTTCCGAACGTGGTAGCCACGATCTTCGCTCGCGTATCTCCCGGGCCCCTGTTCACGAGATCTTTGCCTCGGCGAGCGTGGTCACCGTGCGGGAAACCTACCGCGGTAGCAGACCGAAGGACACGCTACGGATTTTTCGAGATGGCAGCTCGACGATACCAGGCAAACTCCGCGAACTCCGCAACCGATCGGACGGAGAACGAATCGTGGGAGAACGAAGGACGGACCGATCCGAGAAAAAGAGGACGGGCGCGAGGGGGCGCACGGGGGAGAAGCGAGCCGAGCGGACGGAACCGAACGGAATGGAATGGCACGGGAAGGAATGGCAAGGAATGGGCGAGGAATGGCGAGGAATGGAGTGGAACGGACAGGAAGGGAACAGAAGGGAAAGAGAACAAGAGAGAACGGAGAGGAGGAAGATCGAGAGCAGAAGAGGCTACGGGGTCTGGGCCGTCCTAGAGGGAGTCCCGGCCTACCCAATTGGCTACGCAAGTGTAACGGCAACTTTTACAATGTCAGGATATACACGCCCTCGCACGAGCTTCGGACGTACCCTTCTCGTACCCTGTACACCTGCGTCCAGGTAGTCTCAGCAACAACAACGTTCTCGAGTCGCCCCGCCGATGTCCAGGCTAGACTGCGACTACTACACTGGAATCACGAGCGCGATCGGAAACTTACCCCTTCGGAGTAGGAGAATTATTAGCGGTCTATGCTTTCTGAAAAAAGTTAACACTTCTATAGGTTTCAATTCAGACCTCAATTCTACAGGTCAGGATACGTTGACGCTGACTCGATAAATAAAATGCTTTTACATGGATTCACCCGCAGCGTGAATTTTTCTGTCCAACACATTGACGATTTTTAAATTGAAATTACAGGTTATTATTTAACAAGAAGCGAACAAAACTTCAATGCACTTCCATCAAATTTCTATTGAATTATCTGTTTGAGTGTCGATAGCCCGTTCATTATTATTAAAAAAATGACTGAATAATCGAGTCTGCCTTTCTCGCAATGCTCGCGATCGAAACTCGCTCGAACGAATTTTTCGGAAGAACTACGCGTCGGCGATAGGACATTCGAGCTGGACCCAGGTCGAAGAGCCGACTCCTTGCTCGGTGGACCATTAATCCGGCCGGACAAGTTACCCGGTCTCTCGAACGCGAATACGTAGCGACGTCTACGTTATGTATACGCGGCATCGGCAACTTCCGCAAACGAATATTTCCTCGTTGCGTTTCGTCGTGCTCTCGGGAAAGGCGGGAGGAAAGGAAAGGAAAGAGGGACGGACGGACGGACGGACGGACGGAGGGAGGGAGGGAGAGAGAGAGGAGGAGGAGGAGGAGGAGGAACGGACCGGAGAGATTACCGGCATTCCCGGAATGCAACGAAAGAGAGGCGTATCCGCGTTGAACGTTCGTTCGATGAACGCTAACCGGCGATGTAACCGTGATCCCGAGGCTCGAGCACGGCGAACGCGTACCCCGTAATTGCTCTGAATTATGACGTCCGAGGCATTCAGCGACAACGGTTTTCCGGCGGATTCGCGTCCCGATAAAAAAGGATATTAATAGGACGTATTATATTCAATTGCAGTTTCTCACGCGGCAGACGTCGCGGCCGGGCGAGGCAACGCTCGCGGATCGGGCACGGAATGCGGAGACGCGCGCGACGGGCGCCGGGGGAATGCGCGTTCTCCGGTCGCGAAAACGCGAAACACCGACGAGAGCCCCGATCGCGTCGTTTCGGTATCGAGCGCTTTGATTTGCCTAAAAATTTATCGGATGAACGGTCGTGTCGCGTCGGTTCGGCGGCGGAGTCGACGCCGCCGACAACTGGACGACGAGATACGGCCCGGGCCGCGGACCGAGGGCCGGTGAATTATTGCACGGAGAAATCCGACGTTGTCGGCCCGTTCCGGGTGGGGGGGAGGCGGGGAGGGATTGGAATTCCGCTAGAACAATATTAATATGGTTGCGGCGACAAAAGCGCGTCGAGCGGCAGCGAGACGTTGACGAAAGGAAGCGAAAGGGGGTGAAGAGCGAGGAACTCGCGTCTCCTACGGGTTTCTACGGCGGTGTGTTTCGGTGGAATGTCGCAGGCGTGACAAGAGGCCGTTAAGAAGAGAGTCTCGGGCCGATTGGGCAAGCGGATGCGGTCACTCCGGATGATTTAGCGCGACGTCCACCGTCATCTCGTGAAATATGTGCCGGCCAGGGGACTCGAGGTCATTTAAAAGTCTAATCCGCGACGGTACGATCGCGTCGTTACAGTCGTCGATAACGGCGGCGGGGATTCGTCGCGACGGGATACTCCGGATTCGACGGGTGAAAAACCCGTAAGAACGGTGGATGAAAACCGGGGGTAAAGAAAGGAGAAGAAAGTTGCGCCGCGGCGTTGCCCGATGATGGTTGTTAGAGCCCGTGCGGCTGGTTCGCGCGGGCCGTTCGATAGCGGCCACGGTAACCTCGGTTCCCGCCGATCGACGGATATAAATCTCGGCGATGATGGCTGATCGACGCGTAGATAGCGCGCCCGGTCCCCGGCAATCTTCCAGCGAAAATGCGTATAATTAAAACGAAAGAGTTAACGGTGGCGGACCGGTGTTTGACGTTGAGCCGAGCCGAGCGGCGCCGAGCGGGGCCGAATCAAATCGAATCGCAGCCGAGGGAACGAAAGAGCGTAGCCGGCGAACCGAGCGAAACGGGCGAACCGGGCGAACCGAGCGGGGGCAGTACCGGCCGTACATAGATCGACGAGAGAGTACCCGTCCGAAGGTAAAGTCAGCCAGGATATAGCGACGCACGGGTTAATATAGCCTCGATCGTTCTGGGATGGGAATGGCGGAGCCCGTTGGTGAAGCGATCGTGTACTATCCGAGAGGAGGGAAGCGGATGAGAGCGAGCGAGCACGGGCATTAATTAAAAAGGTTGCGCATTAAAATGATTTGTTTTAATTGGCTGAACGCGGTGAGGTATTTATGGCCTCGCGGTCCTTCGCTCGCCGGTCCGTCGGTCTGCGGCCTCTACAACGAACGTCGACTCGGACTTCTTCTTCGTCTGCCTCTCCTTTTCCACCACCACCTTCGTCCGCCGCATCTCTCCGCCGCCACCTTCTCCACCTTCTCCGTCTCCTCCTCCGCGTTCTCCTGCTCTTTCTCTTGCCGCTCGTTCGTCTTCTCTTGCTCCGTTCCCCCCTCCCTCTTTCCTCCGCCGCTTTCTCGTCTCTCTTCTCTCGTCTTCTCCCGTCCTCTCTCCCGGTGTTTCTCTCGCCTTCCTCGCCAACGTCTTTCCTGCCGCGCTAAGTCCTTCTCCGCGCCCTAGTCCCCTCCGCCCCTGACCTCTTCGATTATCTCGAAATCGGACGATCGTTCATTCCGACTAGCCACGGGAAAGGGAGAAAGAAAGACAGAGAGAAAGCTGAAAGCCGATTCTCCTCCGGCGCGGAGCGACCGAGGGCGATTCATAAATATCGGGCCACGACAAGTGGATCTTTATTACCGCGAATGATTTACAAGCGACTTTGCCGTGCTCTTTCTTCGAGACTCTTGTCAACCGGCGTATCCTCGTGAGCGAACGGACCCGTTCCCGTCCCGCCGACGCGCCGGTCACCGGACTACTATTCCTCCACCGTTCCGTAAATTTTCCGAACTTCTCTTCGCCTCGTCCGAGACGATTTCGGCCGAATTAGCCGCGTCTTCCGTCCCTTTGCTTGCCTTTGAACCGGGGCATCGGGGATACGATCGCGGTGCTCGACGTCGCGTTTGAATCGAGCGTTGCGATAAAAGGTAAACACGCGAACGCGTCTCGAGAAGCCCGAGGAGAGCGAAACAGAAGAAGAAGAAGAAGAAGAAGAGGAAGAAGGAGAAGAGAGGCGAAGGCTCGAGGGCCGAGGCGGCAGAGGCGGCAGAGGCTGCCGCGGTGGGTGGAATCAACGTTTCCAGCGGACGATGGCTAAGGTGGGATCGTGATGGGCCGTGATGGTGGTGTGGCCGTGGAACGATGCCGAAGAGGAGGCTGGACCAAAGTGAACCGAAGGTGATGCATGGCCGACGGTTCCTACGGCGGGGCCGCAGACGAAGAAATAAAGAATAAGAAGAATATCCGCTTCGTCGGGTTCAGAGCCGGCCCCCTGGAGCAAACGCTGTCATAACTCAATCCCACCTTCGTCCGTTCGTCCGTTCGTCCGTCCTTACGTTCGTACGTTCCTACGTTCGTACGTCGTTACGTCCTTCCCCGCGCCGGTGCAACTTGCACTCGGTCTTTCGTTCGTCTCTCGCTCTTTAGCCGGCTGTTCTCTCTACCACCGAGCGCTCTCCCCCCCCTCCGTTCCCCGCGTGGCCCCGGCGGTGCCTCACGGTCCCCGGCCACCTCCCGCTTTTCGATCCATCTTCCTCGGAACCCGATCTCGATCGCGGAGATCCGCTCCTTCGATTCCTCGTGGCATCATCGAGATCTCCCCTCTCCCTCCGCCAGATGGATTCCATCTACTCGTGTAAGATATCCTCTCGTCGTCCGCCGCCGATGTTTCTCAATGCATATACCACCACCGATGGGTCGTCTGACGCGGCGATCGAAATTTCCCGTAAGCGGGACGAGTCACCCGTACGAAATCATACCTCGCGCCGGCCCGCCGCTTTCGTCAAGCTGACCGGAGGAGACGGAGGTCCGGGAACCGGTTTAACCAATGATTCACGCGTTATTTCAAACGACCGGGGACTTCTCGATTCCAGAAAGAACGGGAATCGCACGCCTTAATTATAGATCGGTTCGCTGACGAAAGAGACGACGGGGCGAACGGTGGAAACGCACGGTGATGCGCTGGCCCGTCTCGAACGATCGGCGCCACCGCTCCCGATCTTTTCGACCCCTTTCGGCGATAAATCTTTTTCGGGGCAAGAGAAACCGGTCGTAGCGTGGCACGGATCGGCGGGCATCGTTCGGGATTTAGCGCGAACCGAGACGCGAATCGGGACAAACGATCGGACGGGTAAACGTCAGCCGGCGCTCTGCCCCGAATAACCGGCTTCATTCCCTCGGACGTGGGCCCCCGCGTCAAAAATAAGTTCACGTTTATGGGCGGATTCCAATCGAACGCGGAATTCTGCGGGGGACAAACGAATCGATAGGAGGGTGGTAAGAAATGATCGTTTTTTGGCAATGATATGAAACCGTTCGCAGCGACGTTCATGGAACAAAAATGTCCTCGACGGTAGCGTAGGAATTACGAAAGCAATCCAGTCGACTTTTGACAATAAGGAAATGGCTTGGGCTATCGAAGAATCCGTAACGCGTTCCACGTGATTCCGGTGAAACAAGAGAATGTTTACTGAGAAAAATATTCTGTTCCTTCCATATTCTTCCGTAATTATTCGATGACAATTTTTCGATGGGGGTTTAAAAATTTCTCCGACGATTATTTAACAACATTCCCGTCGCTTCTTAGCAGAGAAAAAAACCCAACGACATATGTTTCGTTGCCTGGACGAAACCGTAAACGGTCCTGCAAGAATGTTTCATTTCGAGTCGGTGCCAAGAATGACCATTTTCTATCACCCTCCTTTCGTTTCTGCCGATCTCTGGGGAGTGGTTTGTTAGTCTTGTGTTTGGCGGTGATGCCGTAAGTCGGAAAGACCGAAGGAGAGATCCGCATCCGGCGGAAAGAGAAGCGACGAGGAGAACCGTCGAGAAGCGAGCCGGCGAGAAGGAGAAGGCGGTGGGGGAGGGGGGAATGAGAGGACGGCAAAACGGGAGAGAGCGAGAGATTCTAGCTGCCGCGTCAGGGAGATTAGGGGATCGCAGGGTTGGTTGTTGCCGGTAAAGCCAGCGAGCGCGGGGAGCGGAGGGGCGGTTAACGCTTCGCAGCCGAGGCTCAGAATAAACAACAATATTATAACGCGAGCTTAATTGCGCCAGAGGGCTCGGTAACGGGCGCATAAATCGGAGCAGCGAGCGCGCGCGCCCTCCAAACTACCCTCACCCCGTCCTTCTCTCTCTTTGCCTCCGTCTTCGTCTCCCCGATTCGCCACCCCTGGAACATGTACCAGTCTTCCACGAGCCGCTCTCGGAGTAGGATTCATTTACAATAAACATGTCCTCCGCTAATTTCGTCGGCGGAAAAGGAGGAATCTCCAGAACGGAGGAGCGTCTTAACCGTAACGTACGTCGACGTTTCTGCCTTCTCGTTCACCGGAGACGATCATTCGTTAGGGGAAGATCGCGAGTTCTTCGCTCGCGGGATATGCTCTCCCGCGTACGGCTGCGAGCCGAATTTCGAATGCGGGGCCGTGTTCGTTTCGCCGGACGTTGCCCTCCCTCCCTCGCCGTTCCTCCGCCAGGATCGCTCGCCGAAACGGAGCAACGTTTCAATCGAACGAAAAACGACGCGAGACGGGCCGAGCGGATCTCGACCCGTCTCAACGGGATCCACTTTCTTCCTCTTCTTCTTCTTCCGCGGCGGTGTCGAGGGGCGGATTCCAGGACACGCCGCGAGCCGCAGCACGGTAAAATGGCGGCGGCCCCGAAAAATTACACCCGGGGTCGTGTCGCGGGACCGCGCGGACGCTGCGATGGTTGCGGTTTGGCGACGTTTCAACCGGCAAGAAGCTCGTCGGCCACGGAACGGAGAGCCATGGATACGGAGCCACGGATAGTCGCGCGGACCCAGGATAAAGCGTCGATGACGCGACGCGGCTGGCTCGGCCAGCCGGACGGACAAAACAGGACGGAAAAGAAGCGGCGGAGGCGGGCAGCGGACGCCGGTACACTCTCGGGGGCTTGGAGGCTTCGAAGCTTCGGGGCTTCGAGGCTTCGGAGGACACCGGGTTTCGAAAAGAGCAGGCGAAGGGATGGAGAGGAAAGAGAGAAGAGGAAAGAAAAGGATGAAGAGAGAGAGAGAGAGAGAGGGTGGGAAAGGGAGAGAGGGGCGGGCTAGGTCTGGGTTAGCGGCCGGAGGCAGGAGCAGGAGGCATGAGGCTATATCTACGCGTCCTCGACCGCAGGCCTGTTTTATTTTATGAATCGCAATATTTCACGCGACAACTGGACTCGCGGGGCGGTCACCGCTAAACTGTCTGCATACGGGGCCGTGCTTACCGCGTGCCACCATACCAAAACCATACCACACCGCGTCCACGTACCATCGCTACCAACCACCATTGCCACCACACCGTACGAAGAAAACCCACGGTCGCTCGTACGTACGTACGTACGTATATAGGTTCGACCACACGGCTGCTCCCGCGACACAATGCGCGCACAACGGAGACACCTCACTAATACATTTCGATGCGACGAATGCGGTGCAACAGCGTCGCATTGTTCCTCGGGGGGCATGCAGAAATCTTTCCTCCTCCTCGTTTCCCCTCGGCGCGTAGCGGCCGAGCTGGCCGAACGGCCGGCCCGGTCCGATGCGGTCCGGCCCGATCCGACCGCCGCCGTTTTGCTCTCGGTAGCGCAAACAATCCCCCGCGGGATTCCCCGCTGGCCGATCGGCCCTCGGAGGAAGGCGAGCCCACGGGTTCCGGCTGCCGGCCGCTGCGGGCTACGGACCACGGGCTCCCGATGTTTAAGGGTGCTCGCGGGGTGATCCGTAAAGACGACACCGTGCCTCATTAGCCGCGGCGACGGAGGTGAGAGAAAACGATACACGCGGCCCGCGGAGACAATGGTGGCCGGGAGACGCGACGAGCGGCGACGCGAGCGCGCGCGCTCCGGTCCTCCGGGGCCTCTCGAAATTTACGGTGATCGAAGATTTATGCACCGTTTCGATCCGAACACGCCTCGCGGTCGAATTAATTGCGCGACGTCGCGCCGCGTACGGCGTTGCTCGCGTCGCGCGCTTCGTTATCTCGAATCCGGTAGCTCCGAAGCTCCGGTGTCGAGTCACGGAGAACACGGGCAGCACACGGGTCTTACAGGGGCCCCGCGTACGCCGCGGTCCGCGTCTCGCAAGTCGACGCTCGATCAAACGGCCGATCGCCGCCGCTCGTTCCGATTTTTCCGGCACTGGCAGAGAGAGAGAGAGAGAGAGATGGTGCCGGAAAAGAGCTCGGGTTCGCGGCGCCTTCGCCGCCCAACAGAGGAAGAAGCGCGGCGCGGGATCGACCGAACGTCAACGGGTGGCAAAGTTACGCCAATCTCGCCCGGTATGCCTATCTTTGCGCCGTTTACCTGACCAGCCACGAAGGAGGCGGACGCGCCATTACTGCTATGGAAGATAAAAGATAGGCGCGCGCCACGCCGCGGTCCATATATGTAAATACCTCTGGGGAACTCGCGTACACGTCGCCGGGCAGGAACGAGAGGGTTGCCGGTGAGTAGAACGCTGCGAGGGACCCGCTCTCGACCCGCTCCGGCCCGCGCGGCCCGCTCCGCTCCGGCCGATCCGAGGACGGGGAACAAGAGGCGAAGGGCGGAGGGGTGAAACGAACGAAACGTACGGTCAGTAGCTCGCGTATGTAACATACTATCTTGAATATGCGCATACATCGAGAATTGCCCGCGCTTATTCTGAGAATTGGTTAGGCGATCGAATACGCGGGAGCTGCCCGTCTTCTCGTAATTACCTCTCTTTTCTCTCCTTCCATCCTTCCGCCCTTCCGTTCACCTCCCCGTCCCCCCGCCTGTTTTCTTTTCTCTCCGTGTCCGTCGGTTTCTTCTTTTTCGACGACTCCTGCACGCGTTCCCTACCATTCCGCGGTCGTTTATTCTCGTTCGTTGCCTCCCCCTCCCTCCGTTTACGCCTGCCTCGTCCTCTCGCCCGTTTTCTCTCCGACGAGAATTCGGCAGCGCGGAATAGGAAGCAGGAGGAGAGGCGGAGGAGAAGCGAGAAGAAGCGGAAAAATGTGAAAAACGCCGCGCGCGACCACCGCGTCGTCGTCGTCGTCGTCGCCGCCGTGGCCCGGCTCTCGGGTTAATCGGTGCGGATAGGTGGCCGGTTTCCGTAAAAGTGGAAAAGTTTGTAAAACGTTTCGTTCCGTAACGTGTTCGTCAGCTCGCGGAAACGGGGCCAAGTTCCTGGGATGCGACATCGCCGACAACTGGCGCGGCCCCGGCCTCGCTCTCTCCCGGTCCGGTCCGCCGTTTCCGACGAAAATTGAGCCGGAGAAAGTCCTAATCGAGCTTTGCCCACCGGAAGTTTTAACTGCCTGCGGTCGAAAGATGACGCAGAGTTCCAGGTATATGAGCCGCCGCGAAATCCTCCGAACGGCGTCGACGTCGCTCGAAACTCGGAGATAGAAAGAGAGGAAGAGACAAGTAGAAGAGAGCGAGAGAGAGAGAGAGAGAGAGGACGGACGCGGGGGAAACGAAGGCACGGCGATGCCGACTCCCGATTAATCTCTGGGAAAACGCGATCGTCGGAAATTCCCGCCGGTTTTTGCATCGAAAGGTTATCATCCGTGGTTCCGCGCGAAAGGGATCGCGAGGAGCGGCGGCGTAGCCGGCGACGGTAGGAGCCTAATCCTTCGGAACGGTCGAGGATCGCGACATTAAGCGAAAACCCTCGCCGTTTCGTAGCCGGTCATCCGGCCTCGAGGAGAGTCCGGTAGTCGGACGTGGAATAGGTAGCATTACAGAGTGTAATGCGTGTACGAGACGGGCAGCACGAGTGTCGGGAACGCCGTGGAATGGCCTGAGCGAGCAGCGCGAAGGGGGTCGGCGGTGTCCGAGGGGGGGGGGGGGGGGGCCGAGAGAGCGAACAGGGCGAAAAAGGACGAGAAAATCGAGCCGCGCGGGACGAGGCGGGCCGGGCGCGGGTATAGGTGTTAACATTTGCTTTATAGCGATCGCTCTACACCCAACCAATGGTTTAATACTTGGGTCGACACGCGAGAGAAACGGCGTGCTGTGGCGCCTAGTTGCGGGCACCCACGTACGCTCCCTCTGCTCGAGCGCGTTCCCGCTCCGCATCGGAGAGCCACGGAATACGTATTTCCGTGGCTCGTTTCGAGCATCCGTTCAACGTTTCAGCGGTCGGCGACGCCGTTTCGCCGTTTCGCCGTTTCACCGTTTCGCCCGTCTCCTCGCAAGCGGCTCCTGAAATCCTTCGTGCCGCACGGCCTAAACTATGCATCGCCTCGGTTAGTTCGCCTCCCCCACGGGAACACGAGAGCCCGTGAGCCCGTCTTCGTGCCGCGCGGAATCGAATCGTATCGAGTCGAATCGGCTCCCATCGAATCGGTGTATCGGCGAGATTCTTTTCCCGAAACCTACCAACGACCGGCCTGCCCGGCCTGGCCGCGCCAGTAATTTCAGTAGTATATCGAAGCATTAGCGCCGGCCGGCAGGATTCTATTTACATACGTTGGTATTAGAGACTCGTGGAAGGTGCACTTGCAGGGACCATAATGCAGGCCCGTTAAATACTAGAATGACCCGTGGGGCTTACGGGCCGCTATGAGATGTTAATACGAGCCGGTGGCAAAGAGCGAAGTCGCTTCCTCCTAGCTTCTCCGTCTACCCTCGTCCCTCTGTCGCCCACGCCGCGCCTCTCTCTCTCTCTCTCTCTCCCTCTCTCTCTTTCTTGCTCTACCTTGTTTCTTCCCTTCGGATTTCACCGTTCTATGCGTGCGCTTTTCTCTCGCGCGATACTCGGTACCTACCGACCGTCTCCGTCTCTTCTCTTTTTGGTTTCCTCCCCACCACGGCCGGACCACGGATACGGTCTTTTATTTTATAGTTATGCAGCGAGGACACTTTTACTACGACCGCGCGAACGTTTCGTGGTTTCTGGCCGCGACGCCGGCTTTTATTGTCCTACGGTTTTTATCCTGGAAACGCCGCGTCTTTCCTGCAAAGACCGGGGGATCGCACGCGTCCGCGTCGATAACGCCGGGCGAAACGTCGAACGGCGAAGGCGGATCTCTCTGGTATTTCTATCGGCGACTCCGAGGTTCGCGTCGCGCAACTGCCGGGTTACCGGTTAGGAATATTTATGGCACGCGCCGCCGTTAACGCGCGCTCTCTCTCTCTCTCTCTCGTAGCTGGCAACTCGAGGAAAGATAAACGGGTCCGCGAGAGCTTCGGTGGAAGACACGGAAAGATATCCGCGTTTTCTAACGGAAGATGACGCGCGACGCGGTCACGGGTTCCTTCGATGCCGCTCCGATCGATGCGACGTAATTGTAGCTAACGGGAAATCGCATGATAAATACGATCCTCTCCGTTACCGGAGATAACGCCGCGGAGTTTTCTACGGCGGGGTCCCATTGTCGTCACGACGCGATGTCCCCCTATACGTCAACGGGACCCCGGTCCGCCGGATTCCGTGCACGAGGAGCGTGCCCGGGCAATTACTTTTACGCGCCGTTTCAATCTATTAATCGGCCGATTATTTCCATCGGGGCAGCGGAGACGATTTCTCCGGGCCGCGAACGACGTATGCACCGGGAATAGAGGAACGGCGAAACACGCCGCGGCATGCTCGGTACTCACTTCGTGTAGAAAGCGTCGTTGCACTCGGAACAGGCGAAGCCGCGTTTCCTGGCCGGCTCGTTCGGTCGCCGCGACGTGGAACTCGACGGCGACGACGGGCCCGCGCACTCTCGCCGATGAGCGTTCAGGTCCGATCGCCTCGCAAACGACGCCAAACACTTTTCGCAGAGGAACGGACGCTCTCCCGTGTGGCTTCTGATGTGGTTCCGCAACGACACCTTGGCGAACGCTTTCTTGCAGACGGGGCAACGGTATTTCGGCAGGCGCTTCCCCTGGCCGGGATCCTCCCCGTCGTTATCCTTTCGAACGATCCCGGCGTGGAGAGCCTCGTGAAAGATGAATTCCGCCCGCGAATCCGTTGAGAAACTACAGCTGTCGCATTTCCATTCGTCTTTGACGGCTGCCGTTCTCGCCGCGTTTAATTTGTTATCGTCCCGACAGTTGTTCTCCCTCGTGTGTCTCGTCACGTCTTGCGAGAGGGCAAAAAGCCTGCCGCATTTGGGACATCTGCGCAAAAACGTGGTAACATGGGAGTCGACGCCTGCAACTCTCTCCGGCTCGCGAGAGCTCCCTTGATCGAGCGCTCGCGACAGCCGTTCGCCACGGCTTACCTGTGACAAGTCTCGGGATGATCGCGCAGTAGATGCTCCTTGTGCTCGGACAAATTGGCCTGTCTCGCGCCGCAACGGGAACACTCCCGGGCCGTGCTCGTCGCCGAATCTTGACCGTGCTTCCGCGCCTTGACGGTCTCCTTGTGGCTCGACGTGCGCCGATGGAGAACCGCCTCCTGAGCGGTCGCGAAATTCATCGAACAGAACGAGCAGTAATAAGGGGTGGCAAGACGTTGGATGGCCGAGTCGTCTTTGGCCGCGTCGCGTTCCTCTTTCGTGTCGCTCGCTCCCGTGTCGCTGGCTCGAACGTCGGCTCGAGCCTCGGCACGGGCGTCGTGACGAGTCAACTGGTGACGCTGAAGAGCGACCAGGGACCGAACGATTTGCGGGCACAGATCGCATCTGATCCGCTGCTGATAGTCGTCGGTCGCGGTGAAACTCTCCTCGTGACCGGTCTCGTTCGCGTGCAGTCGCAGCTGCAAATTATATCGGAACCGGCGATCGCAACCGGGACAGGTCAACGCTCGTTGACGGCCGATCACCACCGGCACCGATCCGTTCATCACGGACACGACCTCGCGGTGACTCGTGCTCGTCAGATGCCGGTCCATCGCCCCGTTCTCCGCGCACCAGAAGTCGCAGCAGCTGCACTTGTAGTTGCCGCCGATCTGAAACAGTCGATATACGTACGTTGCGGCCCGCGTGTTCACCGCGAACGGAAGCCGGCTCCGCCGAACGGAACGATACCTGGTTGAGCGTGTTCGAGTGAAGCTCGGATCGCCAATGGAGCAGAAACGTTTCCTCCGTGTTGCAATAAAACCTGCAGGAGGAGCACTGGAAGGGACACTGCCGAACCACATTCGCCATATTTTCCAGTAAAAAGCGGCGGGCTCGTGGCCCGCGAGGATTTACGCCCGCGACGCGGCAGTGATAATGAGAGAGCAAATGCTTGCCCATTTGCGCCCTCCTCACCCGAGCGTGGCACATCTCGCAGCTCAGGATCTCCTTTTCCCTCTTCCTCGCGCACTTCTTGACTTCCCTCGCGTCCGCCTTCGTGTCCGCCCTCGTGTCCGCC
The DNA here is from genome assembly GCF_028453695.1 of Augochlora pura. Taxonomy (NCBI): domain Eukaryota; kingdom Metazoa; phylum Arthropoda; class Insecta; order Hymenoptera; family Halictidae; genus Augochlora; species Augochlora pura. The sequence continues at coordinate 3,648,205 of NC_135774.1, read as the reverse complement.
TGTTCCTTGACTCTCTGTCGGCGCGATCGGATAATTGGGGGAATCGATTAGCGAAACGACCAACGGGGCCAACGACACGCGCGAGATACACGCCGTTCACGGGCAGCCGATAATTACTTGGTTGCGGGTCGAGGTCTTTTTGGCGGGGTGCAGACCGGCGGCACGCGACTGCGGGAAGACACCGTCGATCTCACGGATGCTCCTCCGGGCGTGCAGATCGGACAGAAGGTGCCTGTTGTAGACCAATCGTGAGGCGAGCTTCCTGCCGCAAGGACTGCACCAATATCCCGACTCGAAATCCGTCCGCGCTCCCGGCACCCATTTACCTCGCGTGTGCCCCGGCGGCGGCTGACCGGCGTTGCTCTTCGCCTCGTACTCCTCGACCCTCTGGAAACAAGGATCGACGGGTCGGTTCTGACCAATAGGTAGCACGAGGATTCGGTAGGTTCACTAATAGACCTGCCTGTGTCTTTGGGTTTGTCTTCGGGCATAATTGACTCACTTTAAATCTTATTAAATTGACGTATTCTCTTATCTTGTTCATTCTTGATTAAAAAGATTTAACATGTTTCATTCGATAAATATAAAGTGAATTATGTGGAGTCTTGTATCGCGAAGGGACTAATTTCTGTGCTTTTGGTTTGTCTTTGAGCATAATTAACTTTGTATCTATCGAATACGACATATTGCATCGGGAATCTTTGATGCGGAGCCCATCAAGGAGGGTTGATGCTGACATTATATTTCTTTCTGAACTTTTTAATGTTTTAATAAGTTTTTGTCAGTTTCTTTCTTCTGCAAACTTCTGTGCTCGATCAAGAGTAATTAATAGTTCCACTCGGATGTTGGTACCTTTACCATTCAATTTGAATCTTCTTCATTCGGATGCTATAACAAGACTTAGTACCCTAGCAAGCGACTACGTAATTGTTCTTTCCGATTTCTTTTCTTGATAGATGTCACAATTAAAAGAAAAATCTGTTGCAAGCACTGCACTAATGCCTTCTATTATCTACTCTAATAGATTGCCTTGCATATAATTAAATGAATAAGTAAACGAGTAAAGTTAATTAGGCCCGACGAGAAACGAAAGTCACAGTAACCGGCTCCACTACCCTGCGCACCTGCCGCGACACACCTACCTGCGAGGTCTCGGTGGGCCGCCATTTTCCGCCGGTGTAAGTCGGCGGAGGATGCTCCTGATGCTCCTGGTGCTCCTCGTCCGGCTCCACGTCGTCGTCGTGAAGTTGAGACATATTTTGAGGAAGACCGTCCAATCCGGGTTTCCATTTGCCGCCGGTATGACCATGCGGCGGACGTTCTCGATCCTCCCCGTCCCCGTCCCCGTCGCCGTCGCAGTCACCGTCAGCATCCCCATCGCCGTCACCGTCCCCGTCGACGTCGCCCTCGCCGTCGCCGTCCTCGGACTCCGAATAAGAGTCCTCCTCCCCTAAATCATCCTCCATCGTGTCGTCGTCCGACTCTTCGTCCTGCTGGTATTCGAACTCGTACCTCGGCAGGTCCTTGTTGTTCTCGTTGTTTGCAACCAGCTCGGCGAGTATCGTGTCCTCCAGCCACGTCTGATGAACATGCTCGATCCTCTGCGTCTCCTCCTGCCGCTTCCTCTCGGTCTGCTTGCAATTAGCCTCGTGAGACGTCATCAGGCTCTCCAAAGAGTGTTCGGGCTCGTGCTTGGCCGGGAACGCGGCGGTCTCCATGCCGGTGCCTACGTGGCCCATCGATTGGCTTAATTTGGCCCGATTGGTCGCGACCACCGTATGCTTGCCGGCCGCGGACGAGACGATATCGGGAGGAAAGCCGACCAGCGACGGGATGCAGAGGTGCGCGGTCGGATTGTCGAGCTCCGACACGCCGGGCAACATGCCGTGGAGCTTCTCCTTCGCCGCGGACTCGTCCGCGGCCTCCGCCTGCGTCTTCTGGCTCCTCTTTCGTTTCTCATCTTTCTTGAACTTTCGACTCTCGTCCAGCAACGGCGATCCTCGGCGCGGGTTCGACTTGCTGCTGCTGCTTCGCAGCTCCAGCGAGCTGAAGAACGCGTCCGCGTTCAGTATCTCGGGGTAGGAGACGGTGGTCGGCGTTGTCGGCGACACTCGTGCAGCCTCGTTCTTGTCGTCCGGTGGACGACAACCGGACTGCCGGTGCCGGACATAATTCTCGAGGCCGTGCACCGTCAGGTGACACTTGATGCAAAAGTGCGTGTCGTCGTCGTCCTCGTAGCTCTCCATGGATCAGCCGGCCTCGTCCCGGCGCCGACCTGTAACGTGACGCATTGCTCGCTGCTCGGGGTAGCCAGTTCGCGGCCGACCCGAAGATATCGCGGGAAGAAGGCAAACGTCCGGGGGCGTTCCGCGTTTCGACGACTCTGTCGAAATTTGTCTGGCCTTGTTCCGCGTTCCGCGCGCCTCGCATCGGGTCGACGCGAAACTTTCCCCGGGCGAGCTGCCGCCCCGAGGAAACTTTGGCAAAAAGTTGCCCCGGCCGAGCCGCGCGGCTTCGAGCGTACGATCGGCGTGCCCGTCCGCGGGGCCGATCGAGATCAAGGGAAATCGGTTCGGAGAGACGCGCGCCGATCGGTCGAGACCGCTGTGCGTCTCCGGACTCTCGTCTCGCGTCGGGCGAGCCGCGCCGGGCAAATTGAAGGTCCGATATTCGCGGAACAGAAGGGAAACAAGTTGACGCTTCGTACGAACTAGGGGTAGGAAGATCGGTCGATGCCGCTTGGCCGTTATTCGGACGACGACACTTCGCCTCCCAGTCCTGGCCGACCCTCCGCCGCCCCCCGTCGGCTGCCGCCACCCGCCACCCTCCGCCCTCCGTCCTCCGCCGCTGCCCTCCACCGTCCTCCGCCGTCCTCCACCTTCCTCCACAGTCCTCCACCATCCTCCCCAGCCCGTTACCCACCCCTGCTTACTTCCAACCATCCACCGCCGCCCCCCCTCCTCCCCCCCCCTCCTCCCCCCCCCCACCGCCGCCCCCCCTCCTCCCCCCCCCTCCTCCTCCCCCGTTCCCCTCCCGCCCGTCGCCCTCCCGACCGCCACCTAACCCTCCGCTACCTCCACCCCCGGCCTTGTTGCGCCCTTTCCGTTTCCCCTTTCCGAAGTCTGCGAACCGGCAGCGACCTCGTGGCTCCGTCTCCCTATATACCCTGTCTTGTCTCTCCCCTTTCTCTTTATCTTCCTCTCTAGCTCTTTCTCCTTCTTTTTCGCTTTCTCTTTCCCTTTCTCATCCACCTCCAGTTTCTCTCTCTCTCTCTCTCTCTCTCTCTCTCTCTCTCTATCTCTCTCTCCTCTTCTTCGACTGTCTCTCCCTCCCGTCTTATTAAACGGAGAAAACTACCAAATGAGATTTCCATCCGGCTCGAAACACGCTCCTTGCAACCCGATCGCTTAACGCGAGAATCCAGGCGGATCGTTTACTTTTGACGTGACCCGAAAATTTCATTCGCGACCAGAGACGCCGGAACTACCAAATTATCCGGAAGACGCGGCACGAAACTCTCGACGAACCGGGGCACCCTCCACGCCCCGGGAAAGAGACAGAGAGAGAGAGAGAGAGAGAGAGAGAGAGACGACCGCGAGTTCGAAAGAGGCTCGCGCGAAATTTTCGAGCGAACGAGCTTTCCGTTCGCCGTGGACCGAACGTCGTGTCCGGCGAGGCGTTCCTGTAGAGAGAGAGTCCGTCGAATATCGGCGAATATCAGCGAGTAACGGCGCGTCGCGCGACCAGAGCGTTCGTCGAGCGCGCGCGAGCAAACAAGCGGAGACCGGGCGGAACAAACGCGAGCCAATTAAGCGTAGGACCGGTCGTAGTAAATTAAATATTTGCCAAGTAGGGGGTGGCACGCGCTCCGATAACGATATTAATTATATTGTATCGTCTCGTAGTACACGCGTAGACGAAAAGAGAGAGAGAGAAAAAAAAAGGACGGGGGACAATGGGCAGGAACGATCGGCCAGCTAGAAGAACGGAACTAAATCGAGTGGACAGAGATCCGTCGAGATTTACGAGCGCTTGTCGGAAAAACAAGAAAGCCCGTTAATTGGCCGGCGGTCGTGGACAGAATCGAGACGTCGATACGTCAATATAATATCCAACTGTGACGCATCGCGCCGAGAGCATCCGGCTAACCGATGGTCGCGTTAACGTTGATCGACGATCACCGATGACTAATCCCTTATTACCTCTCCCCGGGCGCGGAAAAACCGGAGCGCACCTGCTACCAAGGAGACGCGCGCCGCTTTTCCCTTCGATTCCCGATCGCGAAGAATAACCAGCCCGCGCGAGTTACGGGTATTCGAGTCGCGAGTCCCGTAGTTACGAGTTACGGAGTTTACGAGATGCGAGACGCGAGGTCACTTTGCGATCTAGCCGCGGTTACGAGAAGGCAGCGGTGCCGGCGAAGGTGGGGAGGGATGGACGGATACTTGTTGAACGCACGAACTAGACGAATTCCCTCTGTTCCGATGCCGCGCGAGGCTAAATTAACAAGAGAACGCGTACGCAACGGGCGAATCGAGCGAATCGGGCCGAAACGGGACGCGCGCGCGCGTACAATTTTCAGGGTTGTTCGCGCGACGGTTGAAACGAAAAGGACGAAAAACCCATCGGGTTTCCGCTCGAGTATTCGAATCGATTCGACGCTCTCCCATCGACGCCTTTCGACGAATCGTCGTAAACGATACCCGTAGACGCCGGTCCGGTCCGGTCTGGCTACGCGAATCAACGGTGCCCGCCGCGTACTCTCCGTACGGGTACACGAAACATTTTCATCCAGAAACGACAGCCCCGATCGGTGTCGCTAATCCGATCGGAATGGTCGAGGGTTTCGCGTCCCCTTCGTTCCTCCGTATCAACCGCAATTAACGATAATCAGAGCTCTGACCCTCGCGCGCGCACAAATTCAACCGATAGACTGACTGCCACCCTCCTTGCCTCGCACTCCTGCCGAATCGACGCGACGCGGTCGAACGAGACCCCGAGCCGGTACAATTTTAAAACGGCACGGTCTCGTTCGAACGCGCGCGGCCGATCGCGCTCCGTCTTTCTTTTCTCCTGTGAAAATTAAGATCGCGTCCCCTTGGTCCGGCGAGCGCCGATGCGACGAATGCGACAAATACGACGAGAGTGCGGAGAACTCGGCTGGCCCGGAAAGCATCGGACAAGGCAGGGGAGGCAGACGTGGTAGGCGAGAATAGGCGAGGTGGCCACCGCGGGCACGAGCGTCCGAGAGACCGAGAGATAGGTACCGTGCGAAGCGGTGGAGGAGCACGGTCTAGAAGGGAGATGGACCGGAGGTAGACGCAGGGGATGCAAGGTCCGGGGAATATTGAGCCGCTCCGTTAATGTTTATAACGACGTTAGACGTTGGTGTCCCCGGTAGCGTGTGTGTAGGTGTATAGGTGCTACAGGATAGCTAGGTGGCTTCGCCTACCCTCTAGCGTACCCTCTGCTTCCTCCCTTCTCACCCTTTACATCCGCATCTCTCATTCCCCCTTATTATCCCTCGCGCTCGGCCTCTCGGTTCGTCCTTTCGTATCTTCTCCTTTTCGTTGTCCGTCTCCGTCTCTCGTTGAACGGGTTCGGTGCGACGTGTGTGCAAGCCGTCGCTCCCTCTCGGTCAGTCCCCTTGTTTCCGTGGCTCGCTCTCTTTCCCAGCGGTGGCATACAACGGTAGTGGTAACAACGGTAGCTAGAAGTAGAGGCAACGGCAGCGGCAGCGGCAGTAGCGGCGGCAGAGAGGCAGAGGTAGAGAGGCAGAGGCAGAGGCAGAGGCAGAAGCAACGGCAGGACAGGAACTGACATAAGCGCACGAGTGTGTATGTAGAGCACGTACTCGGGGGCTCTCCAGTTCGACGGAGTAGGTGGAGGCGGGTGGTTGGGTGGTCGTGGAGACCTCTCGGTCGAGAGTATGGGTTGTGGGTGGTGAACGGGTGGATATAGCGCGGAGGGTGAGTATGTCGGTGGGTCGAGGAAGAGGAGAAGGGGAGGGCTGCATCCTAGCAATGGGACGAGGGAGCCTCTGTCTAATCGATGCCGCGGCGGTGCGCGCTCGCCCCGCTGGCTATTACGCACCTTAATGTCCTTTTCCCTCGCCTCCTCCCCGCGCCAACCACCCTCGCCTCTTCTCCTCTTCCACCTTCGACGCCGCTATCCCCTCGACTGCTCCGCTTGCCTCGCTGCCTCGCTGGCGAGCTGGCGAGCTGGCGAGCCGGCGAGCTGGCTCGCGCCACCTTCCTCGTCTCGCCTGTCTTTCTTCCGTTTCCCGCTCTCTTTCTTCCCACCGAGGAGCCGACAACCTCTCTCTCCCTCTCTCTCTCTCTCTCTCTCTCTCTCTCACTCTCTCTCCTTCCTTTCTCCTTTCTCCTTTCTCCTTTCCGGCAGCTTCCTCTCGGCCACGTTTCCCTCTTTCTCCCGCCACCTCGTCCGCTCGAACACCGAGAGGCGGCCATGACACGTGTCAATCTACCGCAGACGCCCGATCGATACCGACGGACCTCGGCTTCTCTCTGCGCTCCTCCACCTCTTTCTTCGCCCTATCGTCGACAACCACCCCATCCTCGTCCACCTAACCACCCCATACCATCGTACCACATCAACCACCCACTCCCATTCCCATCCCCGGCCCCCCTTCTCGTTCTCGTTCTCGTCCTCGTCCTCGTCCTCCAACCTCCCCCTCCCCCTCCTCCCCCCCCCCCGCTTCCCCCCCCGCGACCCCTTACGACCGCGCTCCGCGCTCCCTATACCGAACCTTCTACGAATGCTGCCGCTGCTATACGCCCGCTGTACGCCGGTATACTTTGCTATACGCATCGACGCGCGAACCCTCGACCCATGCCGCCCCCGCGAGGCCTGCCAACCTCGACGAGAGTATCGCGTCTCTGCTGCTCGCGACAAACGAGATTTCGTTTTCCAGCGACTGGCCGATTGCGCGCCGCCAGCCTTCCACGACGATACTCTTCTTCTTCTTCTTCTTCTCCACCACCACCCCTTGTGTTCCGTCCGGCGAGCCCCGTCGCGTAATACTTCTCCGCTGCGTCAAATCCGACGACGATCGCCGATACCTTTTTTTTTTCATCTCGCCAACGACCGTACGTGCCACCCGTCGAACCGAACGCCTCGAGCTTCTTCGACGCGCTTGAAAAACAAACGCGCTCCTCCGCGTCTTACGTACGCGTTATAAATTTCCCACGAAACTGTTTCTACTCTCTCTCTCTCTCCATCTATCTATCTGTCTCTTTCTCTCTCTCTCGCTCTATTTCCCACGGAAAAGATGCAGCCCTTTTGCACCGTGAACGGTGGCTATCTTCCGTAGCTGCTATTGTTTCAACGGGGAAAGAATCGTGCGCCGCCCCGAAAATTCTCGCCTATATCCCCCGGTATCGCAGAAGTCGGCGCCGGTTGAAATTCGATAACCAGCACGGCGTCCGTTCGCCGAAGGATTTCTCACATTTTCGATACAAAGTAATTCGCGGATCGACCGAGAAACATTTGGTTAGGTTAGAAACGCGGCAAGTTTATCGAGGTCGTAAACTTTCAACGAGCGCGAAAATACGCGAGCACTACGGGGGAAGAACGTTAAAGTACGATCGTGCCCGTCTCCCGCGTCTCCTCGCGCCTGCGGCCCGCGTTTCGCCGGGCATCCGACGCGTTTTAGACCAAAGATACGGAACGATGGATCGTCCGCTCGAAATAATGCATCTGGGCGGTATCGACGGGCGATCGGGGATGCCGTCACGGCCGATCCGTGGACTTTGATCGGCATGAAAGAAAACAGGTGCGGGAGCGGAGCGACACGAGCCCCGCGGCTTCGTTTGACCGTGGGGGGGCCTCGCCTGCGATTTATCCACGTTAAAACATCGACGAAATTATTTAGAAATGAGTCGCGTCTGGTCGGCACGTCGGCAGCGGCCGTGTGGTACGTCCGCCACCGAATCCTACTAATTCATCGACCGCGGGCTCTAACGACGAGAGCTCGGGCTATTTTCGAAGCTGCGAAGGTTACGTGGTTTTCGGCGAGGGATCGTTCCGCATTATCTCGAACGATAGGAGCCTTCCTGCCCGTTCTCCCCTGCCGTGACCGTGCTTTCATTTTGCTCTTCCTCGGTCGCGCGGTTACTTGTTCCCCGGCCGCTTTCCCCGGCCGTCGCAAACACGAAAACCGAATTTTCAAAAGGGCCCGGACGGGCCCCGTCCTCCTCTCTCTCACTCTCTCTCTCTCCCGTTTCCCGTTGCGCAACCTCTCTCCCGAGAGTGAAACGTTCGGTTCACACCGCAACGTCCCAGGTATCGGTCAAACGATATTATAAATCAACGAACCTCGGACACGACCGACGCAGCCTTCCTTTTCCCCGCCTTAGGAACGTGAAACCAGGCGGCGACCAAATATTCGACGAGACCGCTCGTCGCTCTCGACGTCGTTTCGTATGCGCGATTTTTTGCTGGCAAGCCGAACCGATGCGACCGTCGAAACGCCGATACACCGAATCTATTTTGAAGCATCTACGTGTGCGAGCATCCACTGCGACCGAACGAGACGCGGCGTCCGCGGCCGTCTCCTTACGAGATTCGTCTTGTTTATCCGCGACTCGGTTCTAAAAGCGAAAAAGAACATGCACGATTCCCCGATGTCCCGCATTCCGTGCGGATCTCAAGCGGATTTCGCTCGGCTACGGAATTTGGTCTCTCCGCCGTTTTGGACGACCGAATCGGGAACGATCGGAGTCGTCGATGCCGCCGCGACACGAGTTACTCGATCACGGAAAATGACGACGGCTCGAGTCCGACGAGATCGGATCGTTCAAAGAGGCGACACCAGAAGAAAAAAACCTGTTCGGCGTTTGTTTTAACGACGCGGGACGGGCGCGCGCTGGCCGGAGGACCGAGTTTCTCCAGCGGGCGTGTATGGAGATTCGAGAATGTCGCGCGCGGAAATCGTCGCGAGATCGATGGTGCCGACGCAATAGATGGCCGTGGAAAGCGACGCGCAGCACTTTATTTTACGAGGCGCACTTATTTCGGGTCTCGCGGGGGAGCTGACGTTACAAAACGAGCAAACGTATACAATGGACTTGTGCGCTGACCCACATTGTCGTTGCATAACGGGACATCTTTCGAAATATTCGCAAGTTTAGTGCCTCCGGTCTCGTCGACCGACGACGGGAACGCTCGTAAAAGGAACCCCCGCAGTCACCGAGAGACACAAACGCAACTGACGCGAACCACGCGCGCGCGCGCGCGCGCGCCGGAATCGCTCGTTTTTCGGCAGGCAGGATACCGTTTCGCCCGATGTTACCCGATCCCACCGAAAAATCCACGGAGAGTTATTTCGCCGTCGAAGTTCGACCGGTTCAAGAAAATTAAGAGAGATCGGAGCGACGAAAAATTCGCGATCGCCGCGCGCGACGGCGAGCCCGAGCCCCGCCGATCGAAAACGCCTCTTTCCAACCGGGGGGTTGCCCAAACTCCGTGCGACAGATCTCTCTGCGACAGATCTCCCTGCGACGCACAGTTGCCGCGTGTTTTTTGCCTAAACTTTTGCAAGGTGGAACGATTCCCGATGGCGCGCCGCGATAACTTGGAATCTTCTTGAACGCGGTCTCAAGAAACAGGAGAGAGGGGGGAGGGAGAGAAGGATCCCAGCTACCGGTAAAACCACTCGATGGGAACGTCACCTAATAAACGATCTCGTAAACGTCGGACCGCGAATGTCGCCGGCGTTGAATTGGCCTGACGCGCGTAGAAACGACACGATCGCTTCGCGACCCCAGAACAAAAACGACGCCGCAATCGTCGAAATAAAATACTCTTTATGACAGTCGGCCGCCGCGCCGAAGCCCCGCCACCATTGGCGTAAAACTCGAGCGTGACGATCGTCGCGGATGCTCGGCGTGTTCTCGAGAAAATTCCATCGCGAGCGGGGAGACGCGCCGGTTTCGTGGCGGCGGCGTTACTAAATTCGATGCGGAACGCTTCGAAATATCGCGCGTATCGTTCTGCCGATCGGTTGCCATTAACGATGCCGTTGCGAATATTTACGGGCGAATCGTTGACGCGGCTGCCTGTTTCATCGGCCACGGTTTCTTCCCCCATCTCCGCGGAGATCCCCTCGCGGGTTTGCCGTTCGTCGTCTCGTCACCGATCTGCGAAATCGAAGGAACGACCGGTATTCCGGCTGTCGCAGGCGAGCCCGTCCGTCGCGCCCCGACGTCCACGATTTTAAATAACGAACAAACGATCCGACCAAAGAATTTCGCGGCGTTGTTGCAGCGCGAGCAGACTCGCCGGATCCGGTGAGTCACCGTCACGGCCCCGAGAACCGACGCATCTATATATGCCTACGGCACACTGGATTTCACGACTCGAATCGAGCGGAGGTATCGACGATTCGACCGGGGACGCTGCAGAAACCGGGGCCGACGTTGCGGAGCGCTGCGGAGAGTCGGTTCTTCCCGAGGAATCCGTTGGTTTCGAGCGCCGATGAGGCGACGACGAAAACTTTGAGGAAAAAAAAAGGTGGCCGGAGGAGGAAGGTGGATTCCCCCTGGTTATCGTATAGAGCGGAACTGCGAAACGTACCGAGGGGATGGTTCTCACGAAGGACGAACGGTGAGCTGGCAGTAAATCGGGCGCCGGTGCAGTTTTAATTGACAGGAATGTTTAGCGGTAATGAACGCAAGGTGGAAGGAGCCGGATAAGTACGAGGTAGGAGTAGAAGAGAGCCAGCCACCACGACGACCGCACGATACCAACGCCAACGCCAACGACAACGACGACAACGACAGCGACAACCGTAGCGGCAGTAGCGGTGGTAGCGAGATGGTAGCGTGGCGATGGCGATGGCGATGGCGGTGGCGGTGGTTCTAGTGGCAGTTGCAGTTGCAGTTGCAGTGGCAGTGGCAGTGGCAGTGGCAGCGGCGGCGGCGGTGGCAGCATCGGTAGCAGCCACGGCAGAAAAGGAACAGCGCAGCGGCGGGGCCGCGACTAGATAGAGACGCACCGGCAAAAGCATAAACATCCCGATGCCGGCAGTGGTGGTGACGGCGGCGGTGGCGACAGTGGCGGCGGTGGCGGTGGCGGCGGCATCGGCAGCGACGACGACGACGGCGGCGGCGGGGGCAGCGCGCACGTTCCACACCGTGGGCGTCGCCATCGCGTTCCTACCACGACGGCAGGGGTGTTCTATGACGCTATAGATCATGCGGGCTCCGCCTGGTAGGCGGGCACAACCTGGTAGTTGGTACGCCGGTGCCCCTCTCCCCGCCGTTCCGCCGGCCTTGCCAGCGCCACCATCGGTGCCCGCCAAAACGAGATCCGCTCACCGACTATCCACAAACTGACCGACTCGTATCCTTCGACCTCCATCCGATTCTTTTCCAACTCGAATCTTCGCCCGAAATTATCGTAAACCAGTCTGCCGCGCGTTACGCCGGTCCCCGGAATCATGACGAATCGAAAGCTTGCCGGGGAAACCCCGATACTCCCACGAATTCGACGATCTTTCGGGCAACCCTCCGACTCCGATTGCTTCGAAGAACCGTGTCTGTCGCCAGACCTTTTCGTCAAATTTTTCCATTTCTCGGGAACAAAAACACCCTAAATGCCGACTGCGAACCCCGCCCCAATCGCTCGATGATCCACGACAAAGATCCCGCGTTCTCGACCGGCAAAACTCGTCGCACGTTCTCGTTTCTTTCCTACCGTTTTGGCAAATGTTTTCCCAGTGTTTTCTTGTATCGATTAACACGGAAAACGCGATAGCTAGCAGCTACATTGTCGAATAGGCAACCTTCGACCGAAGCGCGGCCGTAGCGCAGCGCTTGCGGTTATTTCTTTCACTCCGATGAAAATCAAAGTTCTCGAAAACGAGCCTCTTTTATCTTAAAATCCACGTTACGTGCTATTTTGCAATATTCTGCAACCCGTGTACTAGCATGTACCTGTTGGCTCGAAGGCAAACGGCCTCGTACGCGTCGACGCTGTTGCTTTATGACACCGGGAGGGTTGCAGGATCGCACCCCTCATAAATTTCGACAAAAGAATCCGGTTAAACGTTCGTGCGCGAGTTCGAAGTTTTCCTGCTGGATTTTGAGGTTAGCTTGCGACAACGCAGGAAATCTCGTTGGCCGTCGAATCGTTCGGAATTAGAACGATACCGTGGGTGTCTCGTTAGATACGGTTGTCGTTGGTGCAGACTCACCGCAGTTCGGGGGGTGTCCTCGGGCTCGGTGGGTCGAAAATCTCGAGAAACTCGCAGGTGTTGCTCCGCGTCGCCGTAGTACGGTGATACGAGACCGCCGGCCGGCAGCGCCTCTCGCGGCGAAAAGAAAACTTCGCGAACACCGAGCTGTTCGGTTTCCCCCCCTCCCCCTACCCGCGCGATTTACCGGGGCCGACGAGGTTGAGGGCCCCGCCTCCTTTTTCGACCACCTCTTGCGCGCGCGAGCGCGACTTCAGTCCCCCGGGCCCATCGACGAACTTTTGCTCGTGGATATCCGATCGTCCGCGCTCGATCTCGCGTTTCGTTCATCGCGTACGATCGAAATTGGAGCGCGATCTTCAACGGCGGAAAAACCAATCGGGGGCCGCGCGGACCGTCGGTCAAAAGCGCTCGATCACGGACGATCCCGTAGCGAACCGACGATCGAGAGAGGACCGATTTTTCGAGCGGCTCGACCGAATCCGGTTCGCTTCGTTTTTCTCCTCGCCCCGAGCGACGATCATCTTTTCCGAGGGCGTCGTTTTTCTGTTCGCGTGCTCGCGTCTTCGCGATCTCCGGCATCCGCCTTGTCTCTTCCCTTGTCATCCCCTCGTCTCGTCCGATTGGGTTCTCGCGAGAGGCACACAGGTACGTTTACGCGAACGCAAATCGCGCAGCGAAGGAAGAAACTGCGAAAGAGACGGAACGAGTGCGCGAGAGGCAAAGGAGAGCAAGGAAGAGCGGGCAAGCGAGGAAACGAGAACGAGCGGCGGAGACGAGAGGGAAAGAGGACTACTACTCCTGGGGCCCCCCACCATGCGGCCTGCCGCCGCGACGCCAGTCCGTAGTCAGTCAGCGCTGGACCGCCGCCCGCTCGATTTCGCGATCCACGAACGACGGTAGCCACCACTTCCACCTCCGCCTCCTCCACCACCTTCGCTTCTTTTCTCTCTATCTTGTTCGAGTTTCTTGCCTTCTACCCCTGCATTTTATCTCTCTCCCCCTCTCTCTCATTCTCATTCTCTCTCTCTCTCCAACTAACTTCGCTTGCTCTCTCCTCCTCGCGCGCACAATCTATCTCCTTTTCTCTCGCGTTCCTCCTATCTATCCGTCTATCGGTCCGCTTGCCTCTGTCTCTCTCGATTTTTTCATCGGCTACACCGGTCTCTGTTCATTTGTGACTGTGGTTCACCCTTGCGCATTCAATCGGCATCCCTGATACGTACTCGGAGACACGCGCGTAAACGCGATTCCTCGCTGGTTTCATCTTGCTCTTTCCCTCACGCACACACACACACACACACACGTTCGCGCAACCACACACACAGCCTCGCGTACATACGCACACGCAAACTTAACACACACACAGACAGCTCTCTTTCTCGCTCCTACGGTTTTCCCTCCCTGTCGCGCGATACATCTCTCCTTGTCCTTCTCTCCCCCCGTTTGTTGGTTTCTTTCATTTTCTTTTCCGCAACGAGCTTTCGGTAGCCCCGTACACGTACGGCGGAGTGTCGTGCGCGCGTCTCGAGTGGATGCAAGGCGTCGTCGCGAGGCACGCGTTCCTGCAGGCCGAAAACTCGTCTTCTCTCGCGCGATCAACGAGATCCACGGCCGTAGGTCGCGGCGATCGAACACCACGAATTCGGCGACTCGTTCCTCCGTAGACGCGCGGATCCCGATACTCGCTGCCTCGCCGAAACCAAGGAGATAGAAAGAGAGAGAGAGAGATAGAGTGAGATAGAGAGAGAGAGAGCGAGCGAGAGCATCGAGGATCGCGTTGCGCCCGCGATCCAGCCTCGTCGATCCCCCCGGTATACCTGCCCAAGTGATCATCGCAAATCAGTGTCGACGCACCGCGATTCGGATCGTGCCGCCACGGTCTCGGTTTTGTGCGAACGGAGGAACGAACTTTTGCTTCGCGGAACGTGCCGGAATTTCCCTCGCGACGCGCCTCTCGCCACGAGTCCACCACACGACGAAATGCCGCGTTTTTCATCGGCCCCGTTGATCTACAATCTTGGATCGTTCTCGTAGGTGCGGCATATCCGATCCGACCGACGATCGTTAAAGAGTGAACAGCGCGACGAGAGTTGCAGCAGCCCGCTGCATCGAGCAAGAACCAACGACGACGACCAGCGACAGCGCCGATGTGATCGTTACCGAGTGAATTTCTTCGTTGTCCGAATAATCGTCGGCGTAACCGCGCATGGATCACGACGACGACGAACCGAAGGATATCACCGACCGCTGGCAGCTAGCGAGAGAAGAAGACGACCCGGCGCGGCACCACGCGCCGATCCGATTCACGGTCCAGCCGATACCAGAGACCGCGAGACGTTCAGCACCGATCGTATACGACAGCCTGTAACGGTGCGTTCCATCTCGCGATATATCCCGGCTGCATCCAATTCGGCTGGCTCTCGCACCCATGTAGGTGCGGCTGCTTCCGACCAGAGAGAGAGAGAGAGAGAGAGAGAGAGACGATAACGATGTCGCCACCGATCCTGGGAAGACCGACGACAAACGGATCCGGCGAACTCGCGATGAGGTAGTCGGTGCTCGTTTGGACACGTGCAAGTGGGTGACTTTGTGTGCGCGGTGCTGGGAAACTTGGAGCCGTTTTTCCCCCTGCCGCGGAAGATCTATCCGGGATCTTCCCGCAGCATTCTCGAGGACCACCGTCACATGTTTGGGAACCGAATAGAGGCCGCGTCTAAGGAGCAGAGACCTGGAGCCCGCACAGATAATCGAACACCTCCGCAGGACGCAGATGCCCCGAAGGAAACAGCACGCTCCGCAACGTATGAAATGTGAGTCGAATTACAATTGTTCACACGCGTTACCGGCCGCGAGAACCGGCAAGGATCGATCCTCGATCGACGCGCGCTGCTACACCTGCTCGCGACAACCTGCCGCGGCCGTTGCCTTCTCCACGGTCGTCACGCCGTAATCGACGGCCGATCTAAACTCGGTGGAAAAAACACGAGCGAGCACGTTGTGGCCGGCACGTCGAGGCTCCGTCGTTGTCGCATCGCGGTCCGTCGTCCGTCTCCCAAGGAATTCTCTAGCGCGCGAGCTCGACTTCGCGCTCCGATTAAGTTATTTTTCGCAGCGGCGGAAAGATATTTGAAGCGCGCGCGCGCGCGCGTTAAACTCTCTTGCGCGTCGATCCGGTCGGCGCTATTTCCATCTCGGTCTACGGAAATTTCAACGATCCCGTGAACGCGATCGAGAGCCGAAGGTTGATCGCTCCATTCGCGCGACGACGTTCGCCGGCAATCGCCGCTGGACGCCACGGGCCGTCGTATTTTCCCGGTTATCGGAAGAACGCGGCTCGGGTCCGATCGGCTTTGCCTCGCGGCAGAACAAACCGAAGAATTCGTTTCCATCGTAACGGGGCGAGCGGAGCGATTAGAAAGCGGGGAAAATGTCGAGGCACATCGGTCGGTCCGGTGCTCGTTCGTCGAGAAAAAGAAGCGCGCGCGAGGTAACACGGTGATACGGGAATCGGTGGGAATCGGTTCGAATCGGACGCGAGAAATTTGTAAATACCGGTTGGTATGGAACGCCGGTGAAACGGCAAGTGGAACCCTGGGTTTGAAAGGTTGATGCGCGCCATGCTGCTTTTCCCACGTGGGGAAGCCATGAGGCGTAAACAAACTCGCCCCTGGCGGAGGACGCCATCTTGGTGAAGTTCTGCCGGAAACATTTACAATTCACTCAACTTGCCCTACCGAAACTCGGCCAAGCGCCGATAAATCTCGTTGTGCGCGCGCGCGCGCGGATGCTCGCCGCGTACATAAATCCAACGGCAGTCTACGGAGTTTCGGCGCCGTAAACGCCACAGTTTTTCGCCAGCTTCCGCGGTGGTAGACGCGTCCGAGCCTCCGTACAAGCTCCACCTTCCGACACGTCCTCTCCCGAAAAGTGAACGTCGCGCGACTCTGTTCGCCGATTCCCCGATACTTTCGACGTTCCTCGTCGCTTCGACGACGCGAGACGAGATCGCGAGAGGATGCCGGTGCCATGTAAATGATCGCGTGCTCGTGTCGCGACGACGCCGGTCGAACCCGCTCGAGCAAAACAGCCTCCGCGGAGAGCCTCGGCGATGAAGCCGTCAGCGAAAGTGACCGCCGCGAACTTCTGGAACAACAAAATTTGCTCCGGGAGTCGATTACCGTATCACGCGCGCTAATTTCTCCGCTTAATTTACAATGTCCCGGTGAAAGGATCCGAGAAACGAGCGGAGCACGGCGTAGGTTTATAGACGCGAGCGAGCGAGCGCGCGAAAAACGTACACACGTACGGGCTCGGATCGGTGCAAATCGATCTTCCGTCTATCGAGAATTACGTTCGCGCTGCCATTGCTATTCCGGGGAAGTTAATCAACGGTATATTACCCGGAGAAAGATTGCTGCCACGGCGGCCGGTCGTCGTTGAAAAATACTTGATAAAATATCGACGACGTCCGTCCACGCGTGCTGGAACCGCGCGAGCCACGGCGATCGAAATGCAGGCGGAGACAGGTTTCGAAGTCGCTTCGTTCCGACGATCGATTAGACACGTTGGACGATCAATTTCGAAAGAATCGAAATCCCGCCTCTCGTCGGCGAAAGGACGCGCGCGCGGGCTGTGCTCGGCCGCTCTCGCGTGTCCGTTTTCCTCTTCGTCCGCCAGACGATCGCGCAGATTCGAAAGCGCGTTAAACTAACGCGTCGGGCATTTGTCAGGAAATTCGTAGGCTGGCGCAACAGGTGCAGTTTAGGGGCATCTTCTCGTCCCCGGTAACCGAAAAAGCCAAGCACCGCTGCAACGCGATCCGGCGCGCCTTTCGATCGGACGTCGAGTTAGTCGCGCGACGAGCCAGATACATTCTCGAAAAAGCTAAGGGGAAAATATGGTCGGGATCCAGGGGACACCCCGTCATCCGCGTGACGCGGTGCGGTGCCGGTGCTACTTTGCCGAAGTAGTATCGACAACCTCGTTGTTCCGTGGATCCACGGCATTCCGAGAGCCGACGAGGACGCGACGCGACGCGACGTCTCTCGTCTATTCGATAACACGGCAGCACGGCAACGGCGCGATTCTAATAACGCGTCGACGGTGCTGAATCGAGGCGGAGGATCTCTCCCGAGTTGGCCACCGTCCGTTCCGTGCGCGTTTCTCCGTAACTCCGTAACTCCCGTGATCCACCGCTCCATTCATAAAGCAGGAAAAGTGCTTTCGGCCGCGCGCGCACGCGCGCGTCCAACACCGCCGCCGTTCGTCTTCGCTACCAGATATTTTCGGAGGTCCGGAATTATAAAGCCCAGCGCCGGCACTATATCGTCTTGTCCGCGGACGCCACGAGACTCCACGCTAGATTCGCCGAAACCGGGATAACCGGACGGAAATGATCCATTCGCCGACAGACGCGCGCGCGCCTCGTTTATTCAACCGTTGAACACCGCGTCGGGCTCCGATACCGATTACCGATTGCCTCGGTATTTGGTGTTACGGGACACGAGCGACTCTCCGTTCCCGTCCAAGTGTCGCGGCGCGCCGCGAGAAAATTGAAAATTACGCGACGAATCGAGGTCGCGCGGAGTCGTCCGTCTCGATGACTCGCGCGCGTCCACGGATCTGTTCGGAAACGGAGATCGTAGGATTCGAGAGACGGCCGAGAGTTCAAGTTCTCGGCACGGCCGTGAGCATTGGTTTTTTAAAAAGGCGAGACCTTGAACGGACAAAACTGAGAACACGTTTTTCCCGTGGACTTAGCCGCCGTGCCGGCCCCGAGGTCGGCCTGCTAACTGCGGAGGAAAAAATTTACGACTGCTCGCGTCGTCCTGGAAAGGACGCTGCAGGACACGCGCGTTGCACAGGGCCCCCACGGATACCTGCTTCACGCAGGGCAGAGTGAAATTTCACCGGCGATCCCGGTAAAAACCTTTCGGTGATCCGTGGCCCCGAGCCTACGCCCATTGCGCAAAACTTTCACCTCAAACAATGCCGACGCATTTTTGGGTCCCGTAGGCTGCTCCTCGCCTCCACCACCGTCGTAAATCCGTCAACCCCCGGTGAAAAAGGCGGCCCCTCTCGGCAAGCTCCTCTCGGGTCACCGGAAAACGTGCATCGCCGAAACGGCAACGGCATATGCTCTCGTTGCCTGCGGCGTACCCTGTGATCGCGATTCGTCTCTTAAAAAGCCCCCCGCCCGTCCGTCCGTCCGTCCGTCCGTCCGGCCACGGACGGGTTCCCCGTCGATCCGACGGGATCTCGATGGACCCGGCGACAACCGTGAACAGGCTTTCGACGCGCAACGAATTATCCATGCGTGAAAGATTCGAAGCCGAGATTTCCGCGTTGCCCGCGTACACATCGAAATCAGCTTTCTAATCGGCCACCATTATTTCCGGTGACCATGATTTACACGCGATATCGCATCGACGAGCAAATATGCCAAAAGCAGTATATGTCGGGAGATAAATGAGACGCGCTTTTGCCGACGAAGACTCGTCGCTTTCGCGTTTCGCTCTCCGCGTTTCGCTCTCCGCGTTTCGACCGCGCCGATATTTCTCGAGTATCGTTCGAATTCGAGCGCACGCCGCCGCCGGGCCGAGCAATGACGGATGCCTGCTCCCCGCGAGAATGCGCGCCGCCGTGGAAAATAAATATTCCGCGAAATTTCTCGTTACACCGTTAGCAATCGCCGCGTATCGGCCATTTCGCGACCACGGCGACGATGGCTTCCTTTTCCTGCCCAGAGTCCCCCTCCCCTCGATTAGGATAGTCGAGCCGGATGCTGTGCCTTTGCCTTGCGCTCGCACGCAATTGATCTTCGATCGTGGATTGGCTGGGTCCGAGCGGACCCAGAACTACAAACGTTCCGTGCAAATTCTAACTTTGTGGAAACTATACGTAATTATTGGACTGCGTATTTTACGTTTTCATGGCGAGATCGTGGCAAGATAAATAGTAGAAACATTGAGGGAATGTTAAAATGTTGGTATTTTCAACCTATCGGAATTATTGCAGAAGGAAATGACTGGTTACTTAATCTACGTTTCACGCAATCGGCGAAGACAGTTTTTATCTTGTATGAAAATCCACGGTCTACTAATTACTAACTATTAATATTAAAACCAATTAAGGCATTAATTACGGTCTTAAGAAAAAGGTATCAATAATACACGAACGAAAATTAATCGTAACGATTTTGAATCGATAGATGTTGGGAAATGCTCGCCGTCGAATGGTTGTCTTTATGCTTGCCAGACAAGACGCGCGAAACATTTTTATTGAAAAATAAAGTGAACAGAAGTATAAAGATCCATACAAACCGTTTTATTTGATAAATCGAAAGTTAATTGGTAGCTGCAACCGGTCAGCACGCAGTGATCGACTCCGCTATCCAATGACAACGGCGTCTCGTGCGAGCGGCCGTTGTCCTATCTCCTCTCTCTCCTCTCTCTCTCTCGCTCTCGCGAGGCGAACGATTCGACGCGAGGGAACTTTTCATCGCGCGAAACGTGCGAGCGAGTTAGATATCGAGAGAACGCGAGAGGCAAAACGGCGTCGTCGCCGCCGCCGTTACCGCGTTCGCGATCTCTCGCCTCCTCTCACCCTATTTTCGATGCTCGTAAAACCGGCGTCACTGTATCCGACTGATCCGTCTCCCGATTTATACCGCCGCGAAGAGACGCGGCTCGGAAACTAGCGCCTGCTGCCCTGCCGGATCTTTCTCCGCGCCCCATTCTCTCGGCGGCGCTAATAAATTAGCCGGAGAGAAAGACGCCGGTACGACAGATGCCCGATGGCTGCCATAAAGGAGCTGGTACGGTGGCTCGCGGGTGGTGGCAGCACATCAAAGGGCATCCGTATCGTCTCGATCCGTGGTCGCTCCCCAGCCCGGTTGTTTTATGTTTACCAGGGGATTTGTTGCTCCTCTCGGCTCGCCCGACAAACAGTCGCGCGGGTGATTCTACGCGTTTGCGGGCTCGGTCCATACACGGCGGGACGCGCATCCGCATCGTTCGTCCGCCGCGCTCGCCACCGGTGGCAGACGAGACCGCGGAGACAATAGATCGGCTCGACGAACCCGGATCGAGACGGAGTTATCGACCGTTTCGGTGCGCGGCACACGATGGAAACGTAAAAAGGAAAGCGGCCGTCGAAAAAACAGGGGGGAGGGGGGAAGGAAAGACGCGGAGAGCCGTGATCGTGTCGAATCTCGCCGATGGGGCTGGGAATCATCGTGGGGACACCGTTCTTACGAATTCCTTTTCTAATTCTCTTTGCGCCGCTCGGCGCTCAGCGTTGATCGGCGCGGGGAACGCAACGGCGTGTCCCCGCGGCGGCGACACGCCGTGCCACTCGAAAACGAACTACCGGTGCGGTGTACGGCGTGCAACGGAGCACCGTGCGGGGCAGCTTGAAGCGGCGCGGACCGGCGTCGAACGTGCCGGCACGCTTAAGTGACTTTCGGTGTTTGGCCTTTGCGCGCGGCGAGTGCCTTTTGCCTTTGCGACAACGCTCGCTTTGCGGCTAGGTTCGCGAACAAGCAGGCGGAGGCGGTAGTGCGTTTGACCTCTTCCTCCTTCGTCTCTCGTTTGGCCATTCCCCGCACGCACCGGCGGCCACCCCCGTCGAACCACGCCACGCTGCACCGTGTCTTTTCTCCTCTCGCCTCGCCTCGCCTCGGATATACCCTCGAGACGCTCGCGCGCGCGGAGCACACCGCACGCAGAGCTATGCACGCGCGCGCGGTTAACTAAATCGCGACGCGCGATCCGCGAACCCGAAAACCAAAAGGAGCCAAGCGACCGACCCAGGACCGGACGGGGAGGGACGGCTTTTCATTCGAATGCCGCCGTGATCCGGCGAGATCCGGCGAGATTTGGCGAGAGGGCGGGGGACGGCGATGACGGATTTGTAAAGAGGGTGCGAACGGCGAAGGAGCTGCAACGAGGAAGCGGAACAGAGGAAAACCCTCCGGTCACCCCTGCCCGTCGTGGAACAAACTGGACGGACGCCGAGCAAACGCAACGGGAAATCAATTCACCGTCCCTCCGATTCTCTCTCTCTCTCTCTCTCTCTCTCTCTCTTTGGCGTTGAAAATATTTGAACGCTCGCCTCGTGAAACCGAAAAGCTCTTCTCGTTCGCGGTTCGAAGCCATCGAAACTGTCCAAGTTGTTTCGGTATCGATCGAAAGAAGCGCGCGCGTTCAACGCAAACGATCGCGCACCACCCCTCATTAAGAGGAACGATCATTCTCGTAAAAATTCGCGAAAGTACCGAGACTTCCGTAACCGGAAGACAGAAGTTTGCTCCGTCTTCGATAGGAAGTTGGATGGAATGCCGAGCCAAAACTCGTAAATGTACACGCGGAATTCGTAGAGCGAGACGTACAGAGCGGGGCAGCGAGGGTAGGAACAGGGAAGGGACGAGGCTACGGGGTAGGAAAAGGCAAGGCAAGGCAGGGCAAGGGAAGAAAAGGGTAGGGAAGGGAAGGGAAAGGAAAGGAAAGGAAAGGAAAGGATGCACACGCGCGCGCACTCTTTTCGGTGTGCGGACTGTGCACGAGAGTACGGGTACGAGGAAAGTACGACGGTAGGAAAGGGGGATCACGACGGTATCGCGGTACAGTGGCCAAGCTATTCGGCCGTGCACGTACAATCTAGGTACTGTTTCGCAACGAGAAGGCCCCGAAGGGGAAGTAAGCAGTATCTCTCGAGTTTCCCTCGTGGCCCCTCGGTCCTCCGTCCTTCGTCCTCCGGTCGCCGCGATCTTTCTACATCCTCTCCCTCGAGTCTACTAGAGCTCGCCGCTTCATCCACCCTGACGCCCGCGACCCTCCACGATACTCTCTACTCTCCACCGTAGAAGGGAAGATCGTAGTGGGGTTTTCTCCGTTCGTCCGACCGTACGTCCGTCCATCCGTCCGGCCGTATCGTCTCGTCTCGACCCGTCTCGTGTCGTTTCGTCCCGGCCCGTCCCGTCCCGTCTCGTCTCGTCTCGTCTCGTCTGGTCTCGACTCGACTCGTCTCGCGTGACGGCCTCGTCAGCCGTCAGCCAAGCTCCGTCCGGATCGATACGCTTGCCACCCTTACGACCCCAACTTCCTCCACCTTCTCCTGTGAAAAGCAATGCACCTACCATCCGCACCCCTCACCATCGCCATCACCTACCCACCCTACTCTCTATCCCTGCTCGCGTCTCCTCTCGTCTCCTCTCGTCTCCTCCGCGCGAACCTTCCTTTTCCCCTGACCCCCGTGCCACCGTTTCTCTCTCTCTCTCTATTTCTCTCTCTCTCTCACTCTGTCTCTGCCTCTCCTTTCCGCGCGATCTCGCTCTCGCGGCTCTCGCTCCCTCTCGCCCCCCGTTCCTCCACCTCCTCCTGCTCCTTCTCCGGCTGCTGCCTCCTGCCAGCAACCAGAGTCTAGTTGAGTCGAGTTGAGCCACCGGCCGGGTCAGAAGACGTCTGCTGCCCGGGCGAGCGACAGCTACCACCCTCCCATTCAAACACCCACCTCCGACCACCCGATTTTACCACCTCTTCCCGCGTCCTCCTCGTCCTCCTCGCCCACCCTCGTCCTGCTTCTCCACCTTCGACCGTCCGTCCACCCACCCCTCGACCTACTCCACGACTCCATTCTACCGCGACGTGCCGCGAGATGGACAGCTTCGCCTCACCGTCGAATCCACACTCGAAACTCGCTCACCCTTCTGTATCGTTCGCGTAAACGGTACGTGAAACGCCGGTGGTGGTGGTGCTGGTGGTGGTGGTGGTAGTAGTAGTAGTAGTGGCGCGGCGGCGGCGAACGCGCCACGGTCCCCTTCGTCAACCACTACCACCTTTACGCCGCTACTACTACCACCGCTGTCAACTTTCTCCACCCCGCCCCCCCCTCCCTCCCCCCTTCGTCTACCCTTCGGCGCCTCTTCTTCGTTCTCGTAACGTTGCATCGGTTCTCTCGGCCGTTGCCGATGCTGTTGCTGCCCGTGCCACGGACGCCGCGTCCCTTCGCGAGACACCCTATCTCCACACTTTTCACGGCGTAGCATTCTCCGGCGCATCGAACGAATCGAACGTTTACGCGCGACAGGAACCCGTCGCCCTGTCACGGGAACAGTCTGTAACCCACACCGGACAGCGACTATGCACGCGACCTCATTCTTGTCTACAAAACCCTGCTTTTCGCGAGCAACCCTCCCCCCGCGCGCGCGCGTCCCCGTGTCTCGCTGCGGACCGCCGATATCCTGGCGTTGACCGACAAGACGGGCGCGTGTGTGGCACCTACGGTGGCACCGCGGCGAAGAATTCTCTCGGGCGTCGCGATAGGAAATCCGGGGACCGGGCAGGTCGCGACGAAACCCGCTCGAATAAGTAATCGCGACGATTACCAGTTTCCAAGTTTGTCCTTCGTTCGGCACGGCGAAGTGCCTCTTCGGTGTACCCGGGGCAAAGATCCCTCGTAACGATTCATTAGTAGTCGAGAGTCAATCGAAGATTAATTAATCGTTAGGATTCGAGAACCAATTAAAGTTTCCTCGACAACAAATCCGTCTGGCCGCGAGCACCGTTAAAGATTTCGATTTGTTTCCCCCGTGCTCTCGCCGAACTTGGTGCTCTCGAATGGTCGTCGGCGTCGGCGTCGGCGTTGGCGTCGTCGGCGTCCGCGTCCGCGTCGTTTGCTCCGCAGTCGGATTAAAAAAAAAACGTCGCGATTCTCCGCTCGATTTTGTATCGTCTGGCGCGTTACGGGCGGCGATCGCGGGCGCGCGAGCGCGAGCGCGGATCTCTCGGCCGGAATCAATTGGTCGGCTACGAATCGACGGCACCCACCGAAAATTCCCGTGCGTTATCGCCGCGTGCGCGCGGGTTTGATGACTCGGTGAATCACGGCGCGTACGGCCGCGGATCGACGAGGCGCGGCGCGGCGCGGCGCGACGCGCGGTGTGTAACGGCGTGCAACGGTGGAACGAATAAGCGAGCGGAAGAGAACGAGAGAACGAGTGAAACGAATGAAACGAAACGGAAGGCGAGCCGAGGTGTAGCCAGGGGAAAGAACGGAAGATATTTGGCACGGTGTCAGTTCGCCGCACTCGTCGCTCCTCTCGCCAGAAAGAAGGTGGACGTAGCGCGTCAGGGTGGGCGAAGAAAGCGGGGAACGAACGGATGGAAAGGGGAAGTGGTAGATCAGCGAGTGTCTGGAGCGACAGTAACGACAGGTCGACGTCGCGCTCTCCTCCGGCGTCTCGTCGCCCTCCTCCATCGTCCCGTCGCCTCGTCGCCCCGCCGGCCCCGCCAGCCTCGCCAGCCTCGCCGCCGCCGCCTCGCTGGCCGCCTTCCGTCCGCCGTCGACGGAGCTGGATCGCGTACGCGTCAAATTCCATATTCCCGAGGAAGGCTAATCGGTCGACCGATGACGCGTCGATTTAATCGACGTCGATTATCGCGAAGCCGGCGACCGCGCGGACCGGATCGCGCGAGACGGCGCGGTCTCTCACTCTTCCCTCTCTCCCTCTCTCTCTCTCTGTCTCTCTTGATCCCGGCACACCGGTCGCAAGTTTCCGGCAAAGTTTATTCGTCCTTTGTTCGCGATACCTTCGATGCGGATCTGCGGGCCTCGTTTCGGTAGCCGCGAGAGGCTGGCCGGTCGCTCGGTCGCCGTCTAAAACGCGAGCGGAAGAGAACACGGCAGAATGAACAGGAATGTTCGCGCGATCCTTCGGAGCCATGCCCAGTTCTTTTTTCTTTCACCGGCGTGACATACGGTGAAAATTATTGCCGTCGTCCGTGCTGCCCCTTCGCTCCCCCACCGTTCTTTCTCTCCGTCGCTCCGCAGCGCGGGTCTCCCGCACACCCGTATACTCGCACGCCCGTACACCCGCACACGACCGCTCTCCGCTCTCTCTCTCTCTCTCTCTCTCTCCGCTCTCTCTCCTCTCCTCTCCTCCGCTCGCCCTGGCCGCGCTCTCCTCCCGCACTCCTCTCCCGCCTTCTTGCGCATCGGACGGGTCGGAGTCGGAGGCGATCCCTGCCTCCCACGATACGGCACTGACGCCATCGTAGATGGGTGCCAGCTATCTAAGGGGTGATTTCTAATTTATGAGACTGGGGCGATGTGATGAACAGACGTCATAAAGCATGTCGCGCCCCGCGTCTGCAGCCTGCCACTCCTCCACTGCTTCTACCTATGCCTCTCTGCCTCCACCTCTTACTTCGCCCCTGTTCCCAACCCGGTTACGCCACCCTGCCCCGTCACCCGACCAACCGTCCACCCGTCCACCCGTCCACCCGTCCGCCCGTCCACCCCCCTGTTATCGCTGCCTCCGACCTCTCCGGCCCTCTTCCACCTTCCGACGAACCCTACTTCCAACGCCCCACACCACCGTTCCGTGATTTGTGGCCTCTCGAATTCTCTTCGCGGGCTTCTCCTTCCCGAAACTTTGCCTCTCTCTTTCACCCGTTGCCCGCACTCGTTGCGTCCCTCTCTCTCTCGCTCTCTTTCTCTTTCTCTTTCTCTTACTCTCTTTCTCTCTCTCTTTCTCTCTTTCTCTTTCTGCTTTTCTCCCTTTCTCGCATCGGTCGCACCATCCGTCTTTCTCTCTCGCCTCCTTCCCGACACAACGACCCTTTTCTCCTCCGCGCCTCTCGCTTCCCCCATAGGTCTATTATCTCTCCTTTGCCATCTATCTATCTCTCTATCCGAGACTGCAGCGTCGCTCGTCTATCCACACAACTCGGTTGAATTCTTCATAAGGGCAGGCAACGCGGAGCGTTCCTGGAAACGATTCCATCGGCCGTTGCGCAACGGCCGAGTAATTCGCGCGATTTTTCGAAAACCAAAGACCGGCCGCCGAACCGTTTCTGAAAGCGAGAACGCACGGTCGTTCGGCGCCCGTCCACCGTTCGGGGTTTTTCACGAGCGGAGGCGAGGAGGACTCGGCGCGCCGAAGCCGCGCTTCCCGTCTCTATCGTTCCGCCGAATCGTTGTATCGTGGATATTTCTACCGATTGACCTTAATACGCGGCGCGGCGCTTCGTGTATAGAGGATGCACCGGCGCGATGCGGTGTCGATCACCGTTGACCCGCGATCGAAAACCGTTGCATCTCATAAATCCGTAATCGACCATTGACAGACGTTAAACGCGACTAATCGTTCGGACGGACTCCGCGGAATGATTATTCGCCGCCTTAAATAGATTACCGGCGACAGCTGAGAAAAGCGCTTTTTCTCTATTTTCGTCGCACGCGTCTCGTTCTTTTCGTGGTGGAACGGGAGCGATCGAGGGTACACGTGGAAACGGATGCGTTGGGTTGGCAATTAAATGATCGCGGACTTTGTTAATAGATGGTCTTGGAACTTTCTTTGGTTTTAGCAACGTGTTCGAAGTAATTAACACGTTGAGCGCCGCGTGACCCAAATACGAGTGACACTAATTTCTGGCCAATCTTGAAAATTCATTTTTATCAAAAATTCAGTTTTATCACTGTTTGAAGATGGAAGGACAAGAAGGGCATTTTAGACATATTTTATTGTATTATTTCCAAAAAGGCAGAAAGTAAAGCACCTGATCTATATTGTTTTCTTGCAACAGATAATTGTACGCATTATGCGATTACTTCGGTGACCATTATATTTTTATGTGAAACAGAAATTATCCGCATTATTTGCGACACACTAAAACCTACGGAGACGTTTCTCTCCTTCAACCCATTTGCATCATAAACGTATATATGTGTGCATTTTGCCTGGCCGCTATCACCAGAGCGCATATATGCGCGCATTTTACTCAGGCATTTATCACCAAAGCGCATATTATTTATATCAAGCCTGTCATTAATATTTAAATACAGTAAAAAAAAATTTTGTCAATAAGAACGAATTTTTGGCATTTCTTTGCGATGCAAATGGGTCAATTACTCTGCCGCGTCGCAAGCAACGAAATAGTACCTTTCAATTCCTCAAATATTTTCGCAGTGCTCACGTCTGCGTCGCGAATATACATATAAAGATCCGCGGTCTAGCGAACAATGTTACGCAATTGTTTAAAAGCTTCCAGGATAACCGGCAGAAAGATCTAGCGCGCGTGAAAACCGGCGTGACGTGATTTTCTTTGCATAAATCTTCTTTTCTTATTTCCCCCGCGCGCGTTTTATCTTCTCCGTTACCGAAAGGGTTTTCCGCCGGCGGACAAACGAACGAAACGAAATGAAACGACGATCGTGAACGGCCCGGTATACCGAGGCCTCGCGTCCTCGCCCTGTCCCCGTCTCGTCCGTTCCTCTCGGTCCGGTCTCGTCTGCGGTCTCGGCTCGCTTCGATACGCCTCGGACTCGGCTTCGGCGCGGTTCGGCACGGCCCAGAGAACCTTTGTGAAAAATCGTGTTATAACCCTAATTTAATTTTATGGCCGGCATTACGGCGGATTGTGTTGTATATCGGGGCCTGGGCATAATGGCCGTATATGGCCGAGTATAATAACGGAGAAAGAGAGTGGGGCCGAGGGGACAGCGCGCGGCTGCGGCGGCGACGGCGGGCGGGGCGGCGGGGAGGGGAGGAACGGTGAAAAGACAGAGAGACCGAGGAATAGGCGGCAGGGAGGTGGGGAGGGTGAGGGAAGGAAGGGGCGACTACTAATAATCAGTTGCAACGCGAACCGTCGTAAACCGCAAAACAACTAGAATCGAGCATCAAAACGGGGCACGGAAACGGGAGAAAAAAGGCAGGGCCGCCGCGATACGGGAACTATCGTCCGTGGAACGAAGGACGCGAGACCAAACGAGGGTGTGTGTTTATATTTAAAGGGGTGGAACCCCGGTGTATCATTATCTCGGCATCGACGAGCCGAAGAGGAGGCGAATGAGGCGAAGGAGGAGGAGGAGGAGGTCAGTTCGATTTCGTCCCGCGCGTCCTCCGTTCGCTTCCGATCCCGCCACGATCCGATCACGATCCGGTCCCGATCCGTTCACAATTTAAGTCCCCGTCTCGGTCCCCGTTGAACCGCAAGAATTAAACGGGAAGCCCGCACAAATTTCACGGACGCGAAAGTTCCCGAGCCCGTTCGAACCCCGGGCTCGCGATCTCTCGATCCCCGCAAAAGTTCCCCGTATTTTTCCTAACGCTCCACGGCCGGGCATAGGGCCAAGCATGTGCGCCACGGCAGAGGGGGGACGGCGGCGGCGGAGAGGGTAGAAATCGCGGTACGAAATTACTATAATACGTCGAGGTATATATCGGGGTCGGGAACAAGAGCTGCGTATTCCGTTATTATTATTGATCGGCGCGGAGCGATATTAAAGCGGCCGGAGAAGATATTCTCTATATTTACCGGTGGTTCTTCCGAAAACCGTGAAATTACTGATAATCACTGTTAGCGGGAAGTAACGCGGCTAGACGCACCCTTAACGATAAACCGCGACGCTATAATCACCGATCCCTGCCCGCCTCTCTCCCCCCACGTTCCCCGGTTCCGAGGCCCTTTTCGAGGCCCATTTCAGGCCCTTTCTCTCTTCTGCCTCTCGCCTCTCTATTCCGTCGACCGTCGTCGTCTCGATCGACCGATCGGTCGGACGGGTGGTCGCGCGGAGCAGCGGACCAACGGACACGATCTTCTCGCGGCGGAATCGTGGCCGGCGAGCATAAATAATTCTAAACAATAATTCACTTATCCGTAGATTTACGGGACGAGGTTCTTGTAACAGACCGGGGCGACGCGAAAGCAATCACGGAAACGATGTACGAAAAGAAATTCGCGAGGGGTCCCGTTGGAACGCGAAAGATCCGTCGAGCGGAGATGGACAATTTACGAGTAGATCCGAACCGCGAGCAGGCCGGAGAGGAGTCCGGAGCAGGGTTAAGCAGGAACGTAGCGGAATGAAGCGGAGAGTAGAACAGAAAGAGAGAGAGGGAGAGAGAGAGAGAGAGTAGAACAGGACAGCGCGGAGCAGACCGAGTAGAGTAGAACGGAGCCCCGAGTGGAACGAAAGACAGGGCGAGCGAGCCGCGGAGCGGGGTCAGCCGTATAGCGGGTAGGCAGCAGTTCGAGTTCGGCTGCCGGCCGCCGTAAAAACGTCAATTAAAGTGTTTTATTTGATCCTTCGTTAGAACGTTGAAATGGAATTTTGATTTATGACCGGGGCGTTGTTGGTGTGCGTGCGCGAGAGCGGCGGAGCGCTAGCGCGCGTACGCGCAAAATAAAATAAATAAGAGGCTATAATTAGTCGGGCCGGTATATACGGTCGAGCACTCGGTCGATCGCCGTACACGACCGGTTCGCGCGGGCTCGATATACTCGGACGAGCAAATACTCGGATTCGATTTACGCCGATCCCTGGAAAATATTAGCCCCGCGTGCATCCGCGTGCATCCGCGGTCGGGCACGGACGTTGCGTGGACGTTGCGCGGATGTTGCGTGTGACGGCGGGCGGCCCGCCCGTGCACGAGGAGGCCGTTCCGCAACGATCGCGCGAGCGCGCGCGCGGCCGAAAACCGCGCCGTTCCGGCACCTTGTGAAATCAAACATGAACGAAACTGTTCCACTTTTCGTCGGGGGATCGAGTCTATCGCGCCTCGAATCGCGGTCGGCATTAGCATCGAAAATCGGAATCGGGATCGGGATCGGGATCGGGATCGGATTCGGGCGTCGCGTTCGGAATCGGCCGGCTCTCCATCGGCGTCGATTTAATAGCGTAGTTATCGCGGAACCGTTGGAAAAATGAACGGGAGGTTGAACGACGGGCCTCCGCGAGATGCCCACGCGCGCGTCGATGTCCTCGCGGGACGATTTATTATCGAAAACCGGTGTGCGTTCGGGAGCGTCGAGGCCGAGGAAATAACACGTGCGATCGGAGCGTGCGCTGGAGCGAGCGAATGACCGAGTTAAGTGAAGAAGAGTCGCACCAGCCGTCCCGCCAGCCGGCCGTCCAAATGTTATTGTTTATTGTGGCCCAACGACAGCTTGATTTATCATGCGAGCCGGCCATAGCCATCCGTGAAATAGTGGCATAATCCCGTTGATTTGTGGCTACCATTGTTCGCGCTACCACTCCGCTGAAAGTATTTCTTTTTTTTTGTTTTTCTGTTTTTCTGCTTTTTCTCCCCCCTTTTTTTTTTGTTTACACCCGATTATTGTCTTTCCCGTTCGATTCGCCGCTTTCTGTATTTCCGAGCGTCACCGGGCGCGATCCGTTTAGACAATCCGTCGACGCTCGTCGTGTCCTGGCGCGATGCGTTGCGGTGCGGTGCGGTGCAGCGTCGGCCGCGCTCGTTCGCCCCGCGACACACGAGCGAAACGCACCGTTTCGCGTTTCCCTTTCGACGAGGCCGCCGCGGTCCGCGGGGCGACCCGTGAACGGGAAACGCGGAAAAATTTGACGCGCGGCTCGCGCGTTACGAGGCTCGCGATAACGCGCCCCCGTGCCTACGGAGTCGATCTCTCTCGATCGGTTGGCTCGCGGCTATCGATAAATTGCCAAGATGACGCGATAACTATGGGGCGACGCCGAGTAAGACCGAGCGGGTAATTTGTCGGGGATAACTATAGTTCTTGGGACGAGTTCGTCGATTCCCGGGGCCGATAACGCGGGCGCGCGCGGTTGTGTCGCGCGAAAATCGTTTTCTCTCGGTCGTTTAGCAGCGGCGACGGACTCTGCGCTCGCGCCCGCGCGCTTTTTTTCTTCCGCTCGTGATTACGGTCAGCGCGTGCCGAGGCCTTTGCGTTTCGACGACGTTTCGTTCGACGATGGGGCCAATAATAATCGACGGTTGGTGGAGGCGGACGGTGGAGGAGAGAGAGGAATGACGGCGGGAACAATGTCGGGCCGGAGACGCGGTCGAGGGTCGAGTGACAAACAACTCGCGAGTCTTTGAACCCGGTAAGTGGCTTGTTCTCTCGTAGGTAAGTAGCGGTCCGGTCATCGATAAGCCGACCTACTGTGCTTCTTACGCGGACGCGCATTACGGCGCGAAACGGCGGGCGGTCCCTTCCGTTTGACGAGAACCATTCATCCTCATCCACCTACGTTGATACCCACACGCTGCGAGGCCGGCAACGCGCACGCAGCCACGCGTGTTCTTCCGTTGGCCGTCCATCTATCACGCGTCAGAAGTAACGCGGCTTCTCTTCTGGCTGGATCGGGAACGAAACCGAGGACGCTTCCACCGTGTGTAGCCTGTGGCCGCAGTCTGTAGACGTAACCCTTTAGACGTAGACGCTGACCGTAGACTCTACGTTCTACTCTATAAACATCTCGACGGAAGGGCTCCATCGACGAAGCTACTTTGACGATATCCTATGTTGCTATTGCTGATCACGTAGATGTTGCTATCTTTGTTGAGATCGCCGTCGCTATCTTTGTTCCCATCGCTATCGTCGTTGCTATCGCCGTTGCTATTGCCGCTACAATTGTCGTCCCGGGACAAAGTCGGCCTTGGTCCCTGCGGTGGAAGGGCCTCTGGCGGCTCGAAACACAGGCCCTTTGGCGATAACCTGCCAACGGTTCGCGCATTAGCTCGACAGATAGCGCTGCCTAATCGGGCCTCATAAATTACCAAATTAATATCCCGCGTTGCCGACGCCAGGCTATCCGTCAGGTGTCAGCCACGGTGCAGATAGCAGCCGCCGCCGTCCGCCTCCACCTCTCGTTCCCAGTTTCCCTCCAGCGCGGCTTGGTCGTTCGCCCCTTGGCCCCTTTGGCTCCCGTCGTCTCTTCGCCCCTTTGCACCTTCGCGCCTTCGCACCTCCGCTTCCCGTCGACCGCAGTCCTTCGCCGCGGTCTTCTTTCCGACTCGTCTCCGCTGATCGGCAGGCCCGCATCCATTTCCTTCTCGTTTCGATTCGCTGCCACCGGTAGCCGAAATCTCTGCGACCGGCGAGCACTGACCGAGAGAACCGACGCCGCGAGACCACCCAAGCTAGCGGATCGGTGTCCCGTAGCGGTTCACTCTCTAATTCTCGCGGCTATGCCGCGGAAGACACGTAGTCGCGCGTCTGCTCTCGTCGATTCGGTCGACCTCGTTACTCTCTTCGACGTTCCTTTCGACGCTCTCCGCCTGTCGGATTCTTCGTTCAATTCGCCCACGCCGGCTCGAAAGGAGCTGCGGGGCTGAAGCGAGGCTGAAAGGTGTTCGCGGGGTGGCCTGCGCTTAGATCTCTGTCTCGCGTCGATCCGCGGTTCGCGTTGATGGTTGCCGATCGTACATGTACCAGGACGAGCCATAAATTGTGGCATGATCGATTGATTTCATAAAGGCAATTTTCGCTTCGAAGATCAAGCGCGTTCTACACGTCCAGTCGACGAGATCTCTGAAACTTCGATCGTCCCGAAACTATCTGTCTATAGATTTTTTTTAAAAATGTCAGGGATCACCGTGCGAAGCATTTCGTCCGCGCGCAAAGACGCTCGTCGAAGGCGCGAGAATCGAAGCGGCGAGATATTTGGACGTGAAACGCCAAAGGGAACGCGAGAGAAAGGTCGACGAAGGGAGGAGAGAGGACTGGTGCCGGGGGGAGTAGAGGGAGCGCGCCTCGCGAAAGAAGGGGCAAGAACCGCTTACGAATTACGCGAGGAACGAACAGCCAGCTACAGAAACCGGCTCTTCGAGCTACCTCTATGCGACACGGCTGCCAATTAGCGGGCTGACATCGGCCTGACTGACCACCGTGCGCTGCCAACCAGTCTCGAACCGATTCGTCCGATGGTTCTTTCTCGCCACTGCCTCCCAGCGTCTTCGTCATCGATCCCTACCGTACCGTGGCCGAGCTTCCGAAATCGACTTCTCGCCGAACCCGTCCCGTATCAGTCGTTTTACCCTGTCAAGGTTGACGGGCGACGGCGGCTGCGGCGACGGCGGCGACGGCGACGAGGCGATGCGGCGCGCGTGGGTTTCGACAAGATGCCGCGGTCTTGGAACGCGAACCGGGGGAATTAATTCGCGACCGACGCGGAGCTCGGCCACGAAAACACGTGGGTAGCCGGGAGGGAGGGGACTCGTGTAACGACCAAATCTCGGACAAGTTCCGGCGCATCGGTGTTGGTAATTAATCGATCGTTACTCGAATAATTTACAATGCAGCAGTCATCGGAGGGCCGGAGGGCCGGCCGCGTAAAAGAGTTCCAGGAGGAGAGGCCAGTGGACTCTCTCTCACTCTCTCTCTCTCTCTCTCTTTTTCTCTCTCTCTCTCTCTCGCCCTCTCGGTCTCTCGGCTTAAAACCCGCCGATCGATGTCGTTTTCTCGTGGAGTACCGGTCGCGAGAATCGCTCCATGTATTACCGATCGGTAGCGCGAGCAAGGCAATAATTATTACGCGTGTCGGCTGGTATTATTCGGGTACCTTTTAAAATGTCAATAAAAACCCGGAGAACGGACCCCGCTATCTTTGTCGTTTCCTCTTTTACGCTCCCCGCCTTCTCTCCGGCGACGCGGCGCGGAGCGGATCGGCGGCGCGGAGCGGAGCGGAGCAGCGCGCGGCGTCCGGCGTCCCCACCTCCAACCCCGGTGTCTACCCGCAGCCCTCGAGCATCGCTTTCTTCTACCCTTTTTTTTAATGCCGATGCAGCTGCACTCTTTTCAGAGGAGGCCCCGTCACGTTGCATTACGGAATGATATTTGCTAATTGGGCACGAAGATAAAACGACAACGGCGTGGCAACTAATAACCGTCCCTGCATCCTACGCTTCCCCCCGCGCCGCATCTTCCCTCTTTCTCCTTTGCCCGTTTCGCGCGTCACCTCCGCAGCCTCTGCCGCCGCCTCCGCCACCTCCGCCACCTCCGCCACCGTTGCCACCGCCGCCACCGCCACCGCCACCGACCGCCACCTCCGCCACCGCGTAGTTTCTCTACGCTGCCACCTCGGCCCCGGGGGAACGGATAATCATACGTTGAACCGCGTCGCAACTAGCCGCAACACTTGGGGACGATACGTCGTTCCCGTATCAGCCGCGTATCTCTTCGTTTTATCGGTTCGCTTCCTCGCCAACTACCTTCCGAACGGTCCTCGGTTGCCAGCGGTCCAATTCCAGTTTTCTCTATTCCCTCTCTCCCCATCCCTCTCCCTCTCCTTCTCTCTCTCTCTCTCTCTCTCTCTCGCTCTCTCTCTGTCACCCTTTCTCCTTCTTGTTCTTTCCCTCCGTCCGTCGCGCTCCACCACTTTCCGCGGCTTCTGCGGAATCGTTGTGGAACGCCGTCAGACCTGCCCGCGAAAGAAATCGAACTTTGCTCGACGAACCGTCGTCTCTCTTATTGTGCGCGGAACGCGGAGTCGGTCTCTGCGTCGCAGACGTCGCGAGACGAGACGAGACAGAACGGGACGGGACGGGACGGGACGGGACGGGACGGGACGGGGACGAGACGAAACGCGAAACGAGTTTTACTTAATCGCGTTATTCCGTGGTTATTAAGCCAGCCCGCGGGCGAGAGTAGGTACGGCCCTGAGGCGGTAATAAAAATGAGGGGAGCGAGAAACGTGTGGCTCGATCTGACGGTTGATGGAGACGTCTTCGTTCCAGACAGACGCTTCGGACGTTCGCGACGTTTGATCGACGGTTCTCTCCTCCTTTCGCATACGTTGCTCCCGATCGGGCTCGCTCCTTCCATCTCCGGCGCCCCCTTTTCTCCCTCCCCCTGGTCCCACCGCACGACTCATCTTCTCTCGCCTCCTCTCCTCTCTCTCTCTCTCTCTCTCTCACTCGTCTGCTCGTCTCGTCTCTCGGCACTCGTCTCCTCGGTTCGCGCTTCTCGCTTCTCCGCTACCAACATCGCCGCGTCCCTTTTTCGTCCGTCCTTCCCGTCCTCTCGCTTCTCTTCGCCGTCCATCTCCTCCTGTCCCTCGTTCTTCCTCTTCTTCGCTCGATCCTCTCCAGTCACTCCGTCGGAGGTTCGGAGAAGGCACTTCGCTGGTCGCCGTCATCGTTCGTGTTTTTGCCGGGCCGCCTATAAATAGGATAGTCCCGCGCGCGCGATGCTTCTCTTCTGCCTCGAACCGGAACGCTTTCTCGCGTCACGGGCTCGTCATCGTACTCAAGGTCGCGTCGCTGACGAGAGACCGAATTCGTCCTTTGTCCGTCGCGTTGCTTCTCCGCGCGCGGGATTATCCAAGGTCGACGATGTCGACTGTCGTCACCGGCGTCGATCGGTCCCGTCCGTTCATCTCTCCTAGGATCGACGGGAGCCGGCTTCCGGCCAGCCCGGCTCGCTTGCTCCGAGATCCTTGATTTTCGCGATGACGACGACGACGACGGCGACGACGGCGACGACGGCGACGAGGAGGAGGAGGAGGAGGTGAAAGAGGAGGGGGAGGAGGACGACGACGACGTTGAAGCAACGCGCTCACAGTTAAGTAAACACCGTAGGTTCGTTCTCATAACGGAAAGTTCCGAAAGCGGAGTTACGAACACAGTTGCAGCAGCCGGTGGAAGATGAGACGCGGGCAAAACAGGCTAACAGGGGCGAGTTCGCCGTTTTATAGTCGAAGATACGGCCGTCCTGGGTGCACCGGTTGCGAGACGGCCGCGCTAGAACGAAAGAGCGAGAAAGAGAGAGAAAGAGAGAGAGGGAGAGAGAGGGAGAGCCGGTGAGCGAGGCGAACGGCTAGGCGAAGGTCGGGGAATCTCGAGGAAGGAGCAGCACGGACTGCACAACTTGATAATAATAAACTGAAAAAGGAGCAGAGGGCCTTATTTTAAAAGGGAAATGCGGCGGCGCATTTTTATGTCTTCGCCAGAACTTTTCATCTCTCGCGCCTCCGGTAAAAGGGGACGTTCGAAGCTGGCTGTGCGCGGCGCGGAGGGGGCGAGGAAAAGGGGGGGGTGGTCGGAGGGACGACGCGCGACTATCCGTGGAAACCTCGCGAAAACTGAAACGAACGGGGGGAGACGAGGAAGAGACACGCGAACGGACCAGAAAGATCGGCGGAACAAGGACGGCGAACGAGGAAGACGGCGGCGCGGGGGGTGGGTGGGGAGAACCGGGAAGAGTGTTTGGGGGTGGGATCGGGGGAGGGGTGAGTAGGAGGTTAAAACGTGGAATGAAACGGCAGACTGCCGCTGATGAAATTCATAATTTAGATCCAATGCGCTCTCTGTACCTCGTTTAGAATACACTGCTATTTATAGTCGAAATTTTCCTTCGGTACGATCCACCCTTCCCCGGGCTCGCCGGCGCCCCGGCGAACCTCCGCGGCAACAAACGCCGCGCGCCGGGAGGGAAACCCCGCATACGCTTTTCCGCGCGTCCGTCCATTTTTCGACTTCCCCGCCGATTCGCTTCCCCGACGAATCGACGAGGAAAAACGCGCGGCCGGTCCGCGATTGCCCCGCGATCGTTGGACGCGAGCAGCCATCGCGGCCGGCGTTTCGCCTCCTGCGAGCGCGCGGACCCCGACGATGATCGAGCCGCGGATCAATGGGCGAACGTCTCATTACGTATTCCGAGGGGCACTCGAGACGATCGACTGACACGCATCTCTGGAAGAACCGAACACGGGAGAGAGAGAGAGAGAGCAGAGAGAGCCCCCCTCTCCTCCCGCGGCCGGCGCGTCCCCCTGTCCACGGACATCCCGGTTGGCTGTCGCGTTTCATCTAGCAGTTATTCCTCCCCCTAATAGGATGTAACATTATACGACGAGTCGCGTCCACTCGAATTCGCGGGGTTTAACGGTGGCCGGGCACGACAGGGCAAGGCCAGGCGAGACGGAGGCCCTACCGTTCCGCGTACGAACCCTTCCGCTCCCGCGGCCACCGACTCCTCGGGCCCGAGGGAAAAACGAACTTCCCGGAATCGGATGATCCCTTTGCGGACCGCGACCACCACCTCCACCGGCTGCTCCTGACCTGACGCGGCCGGAGCCAGAGGGGAAAGGGGGGGCCAGGCCGGGAGCCATCGTAAATTGACCGTAATTGCGTTCAATGTTACGCGCGCACGAACGGATCAAAGTCAATTGCTCGAAGTGACAGAGTCGCGGGGAACAGAACGAAACCAATTGCTTCTCTTCTCGAGTTGGTGCGTGCGCGAGCGATCACCCCGCTCTCGCGAACTTCAATCTTTCTCGGACGGTAGAAGACCGCAAGAAAATTCGCGGGGAATCATCGGGGGAGCCGCGAAAGTCCGCGAACACGAGAGCGGAAAGCCGTGGAACACCGAAAAATCGCTGAACATCTTGAACGATCGAATCGCGATGTCGAGATCGATGCCTGGATCGGTGGAGGTCAGGAATCCGCGTGAGCGCGCGGCATCGACCACCCCTGAAATTCGTTGATAAAATAAGTCGCGGGGAACGACGGGACGCGAAACACTACGCGCCTCTCGGTGAATGACGAGGAGGACAAAGACGGGCATGCGCGCGCAAACAATAAACGTTAAACTCGAATGGCTCGGCACACAAAGCCGCGCGGCGCGCGGCTCGTAGAAGAAAATCTAGGATATGGAAAGAGGGAAAGAGGGAAAGAGAGACGGAGCTGACAGGGAGACGACGCGTCGATCAAGCCGGCCCGCAGAATCGGCATTCAAAGCTTCCTTTTTCTCCGACAGGCCGGACCGATCGTTAGGAAGCCGAGTGTCAAACTGTCCGGCTTGTCACGGCATCCACGCCGCCGCAGCTATCGCGCCGGCACGCCGTTTACACGCTCGAAAGGGGAATGCGAGATTCGCGGAGCGCTGTCTCCGGAAGATGAACTCGTGCTCGTCGACGATAGCAGGTGTCCCTGGCGCTAACCAGCCGTTACGAAGGGCCGATTCCCAGACACCTATCGTCTAGCCCAGATTCGCCTATTCAATTCACGTCTCGGCCAACTTTTACCGTGCGCTCTTTCACCCCTTTCGTTACACGGTGAGGGCAGGGCACAGGTTGCGGCGAGGCGGTACCTAGTTTGTTAGGTTTCTTAAATTTACTCCGGGTAGATGGTCGATTCTGATGTCCAAGATTTTAGGAGGTCTAAATGGACCTTTCTCTAGCAAGGCGATACCTAAGGTAGGAATCGAGAGCATTGGTCACCTTGGTAGACTATACTCTCGTCGCATTCTATAGCTAAATGGGATGGATAAGCTAACTAAGCATTTTGCATTCTGCTTGGACACAGATTAGACTTTTAGGGAACACAATTATCTACTTCTTGAAGGTAGCTTGTTAAATATATACGTATGTGAAGGATGAAGGATCTTAGCCACATTAATACGTCGCTGCTCTTCAGTAATTGAAAAATGCTATAGCGATCGAATGGAAATTAAAATAAAAGCTTTTTTCATTAATTCAAAAAATCGGGCGCCGATTAAAAACGTACCTCTACTCTTAAAATTGAAATTATTTAAGAAAGTTCGTGTCCTTTTATTCCTTTCGCCTTCTTCTCAATATTATCCTTCGCCTTTTTCATCAAAACTAACAAACTCTACCAAAGTCAAATTTCAAGTATAGTTTGCCCACTAAGAAACAGATAGCAGCACCGGTATAGCCTACCAAGATGGCGCGTAGCATACGCTCCCCCTGCGTCTTCGACGCCCGCCACCCTTGCTGCCGCACGGTCCGACACTCCGGCGTGTTCCGCGTTGCCGATCCGTTTCTCCGTGTCCCGGTGTCTGTCAACGACTGCGGCGACGTTTCTCGGATCGTTTGCGTTGACGGATCGTTCGATCGATAGTTTCCGGTCGATCGAGCCCGTCGACTAAACGCTCGCGACGCGAGACCTTCTAATCATCTCACGGAGGGGACCCATGGGACCGTTCCGTCGCGTCGCGCCGTCGACGGCCGCCCTACGGTCCGAAAGATAAAACAGAAAAAGAAGAAAAAAAGAAGGGAAAAAGTCTCGGGGTTTACCGACGATAAATCGCGCGGTGCTCAGGTATAAAGAGGACCTGAGGATCGTTCGACGATATTTTCCATCTCGCTCTTGGCGTCGTCGTCTCTTCGTCGGGGTCGTATCCACCGGGAACGCGTGTCCTGTTTGGTCGAATCAACGACAACGGGCGACGGCTACGGCGACGAAGAAGACGGCGACGGCAGGCCGCGAGGACGGCGACCGGAACAGTTCACGGCTGTAAAGAGAAAGGGACGAAACGAAGAAAGAAGGGCATCGGGGCAAAAAGGGTTGCTGGAGAGAAAGAGGAAGAGAGAGAGAGAGAGAGAGATCGGGCGGAAGATAAGACTCATAATGAAAGGCATTCATTCCACCGCGAACCCGACACGGTGAACTTGAGTGACGTGGTTGCAGACAGCTGCTCAAACCTGATCGGTCCGCACGCACCTCCGTCTATCCGTCTATGCGTCTATCCGTCCGTCCGTCCGTCCGCCCGTCCGCCTATCCGTCCATCCATCCGTCCCGCTCGTCCGGGCGTCTCTTCGCGCATGATTTACCTTATATAATATCGTATAACCGTCTCTAAAGACGTCCAGAGACGCGGACGCTCCTCGGAATCAATCGGCCCGATACGAAAACTGCTAAACGGGATGCTGCGAAGCCGACGAGCGAGCGAGCTAGTGCTCGCGCGCGCGCGCGCGCGCGCGGTCTTTCCCGATCTCGATTTTATCTCTCGTGGCAGAAGGCGCGGCACGGCCACGCATTGTTTAGCTATCGCGTACCTTGGGATGCTTAACGCGCCGCTGAGTTTTACACGACCGTCCGCGATGCAAACCAAGTCCGCAGCCGCGCTCGCGATACCCGGCGAGAGAAATACCGACGACCATCCTGGAATCCCGGCGAGGCGGGGGTGCTCAGATCGAACGTTCGGCAGGCCGATCGCGCTCCTCTTCGATGATGGCTTCTTCGTCCATGGCTACGTCCAAGACTTTGCCGGTGGCTTTGTCGAAGACTTTGTCGATGGTTTTGTCCAAGACTTTGTCGATGGCTTTGTCGATGACTTTGTCGATAGCTTTGTCGAAGACTTTGTCGAAGGAAGGAAGTCGGACTCTCACCCACGATGTGCAAGTTGCTTTTCGGACCGTGATTCTAAACGCAGAGCGGTAAATCTTTCCGTCCCGTGGACCTCCTCGAAGCACGAAACGCGTCGCTAGAAGCCCACAGACAGGCCAGCCGACCTACGAACACGGCCGCGGGAGTCTTCCCCGAGGAACCGTCGAACGCGACACCTTGCCGCGAGATTATCGTCTCAACAAAGGTACGACTTTCTGTCGGCGTCAGACGCAAACGGCGCGATGTATGTGCTCACAGGTTGCGTATAAACGCAACGTCCGCACGCTGGCCAGTTTTTCTATCGGCGTCGGTGA
Organism: Augochlora pura; assembly: GCF_028453695.1. Classification (NCBI taxonomy): domain Eukaryota; kingdom Metazoa; phylum Arthropoda; class Insecta; order Hymenoptera; family Halictidae; genus Augochlora; species Augochlora pura. The sequence goes on along the minus strand of NC_135774.1, from coordinate 3,607,779 downwards.
TTATCGTAATCGTATGCTTGATTCGCATATGATTTCCACGCGATTATTTTATTATTCAGCATATATTGCTTAGTATATTATTTAGTACATTATTTAATATATTATTTAATATATTATTTAGTATATTATTTAGTGTATTATTTAGTACATTATTTAATATATTATTTAGTATATTATTTAGTATATTATTTAATATATTATTTAGTATATTATTTAGTACATTATTTACTCATATTATACATCAGGTGCCATTTCTATAGAGACTCAAGAAATTCAGAATATTATTTCGACGTTCTAAAGCATCGTTTCTTTTATTAGAACTTGATATTCCTCTCCCAAGTATATTAAAATAATTGTTAATTTCATTCTCCTCGTGACAATATCACTATTAGGAAAAAAGGTGGGGGGAATTTTAACTCAGTGCGACAGCGATGGATTAACGGGTTAAACGACATATCAGTCGCCGTTGACTGACACGTTCGAACCGCGTCAATCACCAGAAATGACCGACGATATGCAATTTACAAAATTGCGTTCTACTGTTAATAAATTTTTAACAATTCGAGGAACATCATGGAATGTATGTAAATATTAATTTACATTGAAAAGTGTTATTGAAACACGGTACTGGCAGGTTTCACAGAATGTTGCAATTAGACTTAAAACTTGATGAATTTATGATTAAAATAATTGGTTCAATTGCAAGCAATGCAGCCATTGCAAAAATCCAATGACATTCGTGCATTCTTCCACACTTATTAAAATCATCGCAAACTGATTTTTATTAAAATCCTATGCCCCTCGATCGACTCAATTTTTATTTCCTCCCTCTTTCCGGGCTAACGAAAAGGGTGAGAAAACAAGGACAGCGCTCGACGCGTTATCCGCCGATTTCGCGCAAGATATCGCACAAGATGTCGCGGTAAATTTCGCTGCAGATTCGGCCGAGTGAAAAGAGCCGCCGCGAAAGGATCGAGGCCGTGTAATAACCTTGACCGATAAGGAGGAAGAGTCGCGGCAAGAACGGCCGCGAGAAGGGAGGATTTCCGAACGGGCTGGTGCAACCGTGAAAGAAAACCGTGAGTCCGCCGGACACGGGGATTGGAAAGGTTCCAGTGAGATTTTTTCCATCGCGTTTGTGCCCGGTCCGCGGGGCTACCGACCGTGTTCCTTCTGTTACTTCTTCGCAGGCACACTGTCGAGGTCGAGGCTGGCCCGAGAGCGTGACGCTGACAGAATTACGTCGGGGCCCTGGTTCTGCTCTCGGCGTGTAGCGAGAACCCGGAGCAGTCGAACCCCTCGGCTCTATGGCTCGCCATAAATATCGGCGGTGACGTTTAGGGAGAAAAAAGAATCTGCCGGCTGGGAACCGTGGATGACCTCCGTTTACGAAACGGCAGCCGGGAACGGGTCGGTCGGCTACCGGTCGTTTCGGTCTTCTGGTTCTCTCGAGCCCGTATGCCGGCCGAGAGGGTGAGCCGTGTTTCTAGTCTATTTTCCAGCTGGGACGCGTCCCGATTCCCGACTCGATTCCCGTCCCGATTCTCTCGTCTCGATTCCCGTCTCGATTCCCGTCTCGTCTCGTCTCACTCGCCGCGAATCCGATGACGTATCGACGAGAGGGTGGCGCTCGCTCGTTCGCTAGCGCGAGAGAGATCACCGCGACCGGACGTCGTCGCGCCGATTCTCCGAATCATTAAGAGAGGACCGACCTCGGTCGTGTAACCCTCGTTTTCGTCGACTATATAACTCTTTCTGCTATCGATCGCATCATCGTCGCTCCGAAGTTTCCAACGACCTCCGCTTATCCGTGATCTCTCGGAACCGCGCGTCGCCCCGCGGCCGCAGAGGCCCACGGTGTGCGGACCGTGGCGGATCGGTGAATTTATCGAACAGGTACAAGAACGTCCCGTGTCTACCGTCGAACATCGTTTAAATTCGTACGAATCAGCATCGCGAGCGTGGGACGATATCGAAAGCGGTCTCGTCGCGGCTACGCCACGGTGTGTCGATTCTTACGGGGGTTCACGGCCGCGGCGATCGCGATCCGCGATTCCGCGACGCGGATCCGCTCAGGCCGTCGACGACCGCGTCCGCGAGTCTCTCGACCAACCCCTCTCGCGGGTCCGGTCGCGCACGATGGCAAACGAGAAACGCGGTTTTATTGGTATTTCCACGAAGGCCTGGCCGCGCGGTGAAAAGGCGTCTCTCCCGGCGTTGTTTTCGTGCTACCGGCCTCCTCCGTAGGCCGTTCATCCTCGCTACGGGATCGTCGCTGAATAAGCGACAATTTGTATGACAATTCCTCTCGATGGTCCGGTGCATTGTGTCGGCATGTGAAAGTATGAACGTGGGCACGTTGTATCCCAGCATGCTCGTTGTCTCCTTTTGCCTCCGATTCCCTCCGCCGTCCCGCAGACCCCCCGCTTGCCCCTCCTCCTCCTCCTCCTCCTCCTCCTCCACCCTCCTCGCCGCCGCCGACGGTTTCGATCTCTTCTTCGGGACCGCGAGGTGGACGAACAGAGAGAACGGTCTGTGTGTGTCCTACGAAGTATGAAAGCGAGCGAGGTAGGAGCTGCGAAACGCGAAGCGAACGAGCGGAGCACGGCGAAGAAGCGAAATGGAAGCGGCGAAGGATCGAAGCGAGAGAGCGAGAGGCAAATCGGCGCTCGGAGATGGAGAGAAACGGAGACACAGAACAGAGAGAGATAGAGAGAGACAGAGTCAGAGAGAGAGAGAGAGAGACAGAGTGAGAGAGAGAGAGAGAGGAGGAGGAAGAGAGAGGCAGAGAGAGAGTCGTAGCGGTTGCTCGAGAGATCACGATCCACGGAGCAAAAGCAAAGGTCGATCCGTGCTGCACGTTGCAGCACGACCGTACCACGACGGTAGGACCGAACGTTTATTAGAAGCGCAGAGGAAGCGCCTCTGTGACAAATGGCGTGGTTTCATTGTTACACGGGGACCCCCGGGCCCACCGGCAGGGCCACAGAGGCCCCTCTGCGACGTCGTAAATCTGACCAACGCTGATGGATAGAAATCAGGACGGCCGGTGGCGCGAGTGGTTTTCACGGTTAAGGCCGCAGCTACGTCGACGCGTTCTTCTTTTTTTTTTTTCTTTCACCGAGTTTTCTACGCCGAGAGCGAACACGCTACGCGAATCGTTCGCGTTTACTGTTGTCGCATACGTCGCGTCTCGTACGTCAGCGTTTTCTTCGCCGTAATTGATCGGCGCGGACGCGAGAGACAGAAAATACACACACACGCGCGCGCGCGCGCGTAATCCGTCATGTAGCGACAGATACCGGTAGATGCTTCCGTCGAACCGATTCCAGAAGGAAAAAAAAGAGAGACACGTGTCTTCCGAAGATATTGTCGCTTTAATGTTCGGATCGTTACGTGTTAACAGTGCTTCAAATTGCATAATTCCCGCGCGGACTATGGAACTCGTTTCTCACGACGGTTTGTCCGAGAGACGCGTAAATCTTGCACGCTTCTGTCAATTAATGAATCGGCTGAAATTTCTTGAAATTACACGTCGCCGCGTTTTTCCTCGTAGAATTGTCGGAGCCGATGACTCAGATTGACGTTGACGCGACGAGATGACTATGCTTCGTCCGAGTTCGGTTCGATACGACACTTTTCAGAAAACTGTAATGGTCGTAGGTATTCTCGTCGGAGCAAGGACAATTTGTTTAACCGTGCCTCCTCCGAGATTTGTTTAACCGGGACAATGGATCTGATACGCTAGCGAGAGACGCGATTTGTCGCTCGCGATTATCGAAACGTGCCGAGAATGCGACGCGCGTTGTTTATCCGTTCGACTCCGTTGACACGGCACGTTCGCAGAATTCGCGCGGATAGGAAAACCGTTTCAATTAAAACGTGTTTGATACGGAGAAGTTCGTTCCCGAGGCCGAAAAGCAGCCCGCGATACAGCGCGATACGAGAAGCGAAGTACATATTGTACAGGCTAACGGAGATATAGCGGCGAACTTATGGCACGTAATCGCGAACGAAACGCTTAATAATTGAAAGGACTCGACTCTCGCGATTAAACATTTCCCGCTGTTTTCGTCCGCTTCTCTGCGATCGGTATAGGCGTTTCGGGTGGTTCTCAAGTTCCCCCGTATCGCTGCTCACGTTTCTCTCACAATACGTCCAGGGTGTGCCTCGCACAAGAAATTGTTCTTCTATACTGTGGAAAGTCGCTTCGGGACGATTTTCAAGATCGTGCGCATTGGAAGATAAAGCAAGGAGTGGCCAAGCGGCAACGGGAAGGACAAAGTAGTATGACACATTTATCGTGACTGGGCTGCGGGTCTTTATTTTAAATAAAAATTGTCAGGATTGATTTCTGGAAGGAACAGCTGTCTAGACATATGTTCCTGAATAATTTTATAAATTATGAACGATATAAACGGATCGCTGTAAACCTAACGACACTTAGCTTTCTAAAAATAGAAGGGTGACTCGCTTAATCCTTTCGCCTTAATTTTTCCTGCAAGCTGTATGCTCTGTTTTAAAAATGAAACTAAAGTTGTTTAGCATAAAGAGGCGCGCATTTAGTAAGACTAAACAGTTCGTTATTTTTCATCTTCACCAAACTGTGAGAATCGCCTCGAGTTCTCTAGCTACACACACACACACACGCAACTTGCAACATTCGATCGCGGTATTCGAAAGTCTACTTTACGCACGCATTACAAAACGATTACGCGTAAGAAAGCAACGATGTCACATTAAAATCGACGCGAGCACGCGGACGATTGAGCAATACGAGTTGCACGGTGCGTGTTTCATATTTTGTCAAGTGACCCAGTTGTTCCGTGAAAAGAAAAAGGGAACCGGCGACGAATTAATTGTAGCCGTGCGTGCTCGTCTCGGCGCGGAACAACGGTGGAAAGGAGCGGGCAGAAGGAACAGGGAAAGAAACGAGAAAAGGAACGAGAGTTTCTCTGTCGAGCGGTGATCGCCGATTGGGCACGAGTCTGTCAATCGATTCGACTTCTCGGAGAAACGAAGGGACCCCAAGATGGCTGCCCGGGAACGTAATACACGCGGGCCCCTGCCTTGCCAGCATCAGCGACTTAGCATAAATCACTCCCGCTCCGCTCCGATGCGCCGTCTCGCTCGCACGTCCAGTCCGCTCGCCTCGCCGATCCCGCTCGCTCGTACGTACTTCTCGATCGCTCGATCGCTCGCTTGCTCGCTCGCTCGCTCGCACGCTCGCACGCTCGTTCGCTCGTTCGCCCCGATATCCGGCTATGGAAACGCGATCGTACCGCGAGCGCAGCCCCGACATCTTTTCCTCGGCTTCGGCGAGGATTCAACGAAAATACGCGCCGATTCGTGCGAGATTAAGCTCGAACGAGGAGCAACAACGAGCAGAAAGACGGAACGTCGCGACGCGACGCGTCGGCTTTCCAGGCTAATTTCCGAGTACGATGCGAGCACCGCGTCGTCGCGGGATAATAATTTCGTTTGTTTATACATTCATGCGAACGCCGATTTTTACGATAAGAGGAACACGTTTTAATCTGGACGACCGCGGGGGAATCGGTAAATTGGGTGATCGGACTCTGCGGACCTGTTTTAAATTTTACAATATCCCCCGCGACTATTATTATTATTATTTATTTATTTATTTATTTATTTATTTATTTATTTATTTATTTACGGGTTACTAGGTCTCTTTAAATTATACGAATCGAATGCACATAATCCGCGACTAAATAAACGTTCCAGGCAGTAAGATTTTACAGATACAGTGGAATCAATTAATGTACATTATTTACGTACAGTAAAATCAAATAGAATTTTGTCGCTTTTGTTGTCGACGAATTGTAATATCCTGCGAAAGGATTCGGTCGCGTTGAATCTGAAAGAGCAGCACGAGGTTTTAAAGGACAGTGGATGCTTGGTAAAACGCGAAGGAGGCTCAAAGTTCGTCGAGCGTCGCTCGGATAATTGGTCGCAGCGTGCACGGTTTTGCATAGAAAAATAATTGTTTGAAGAGGCTGTGCCGCCGGTCGTAGAGAAAGCGCCGCGTCTCACCCTGTTCCGCGCTGATTCCTCGGCGCGGCTAGATTGTTCGGTGGCGAGGATGGTACGCGCGACCTCGATATCGCGAGCCGAAGAAATTCGGGGGTAAGGAGGAGCGAGATCGAGCGAGCCAGTCGAAAACGGGGGAGAGGAGAACCGGAGAAGAAAGATTCGCGAGAGGTTGGGCGAACAGAGCAAACGGACGGGTCGCTTATTTATGGCAGCCATACTTCAGATATATGAACTGGTTCCCGTCGAAAGTTCGGGACGCCGCGTCTTTCCAGTTCAAAATGTATAGAGAGCGGAGAGGTGTCCTGACGGTCGCCTTCGGTGGCGTCGCGTCGCGTCGCGTCGCGTCGTTGGCAAGATCCGCGACGGATCGGCCGCGTCCGCGATATCTCGAGCACGGGCATAATTCTCTGTCCGGCGTCTCGAACCGATGGACGACGCTCGGCCATTTCTTTCTCGAGAAACTGGGTGGCGTCGGCCAAACCGGCCAACACTGTTCTCGGGGTTTCGCTTAATTGAAATTTTGACGGCGCGGACTAGACGAGCGGTCGGAGCGTCGTTCGACGTCGGACGTTTGCCGAACGACGGAAAGTCGTGTGTTCGCGCGTCGACGAAACGAAGAAGCCTCGAAGTAGGAGGGGGAGGGGGGGCGACGGGAACGAGGGAAGCGAACGGACGCCACGGCGGAGCGGAGTGGAGCGGAGTGGAGCGGAGCGGAGCAGAGTGGAGCGGAGCATTGGGGAGAAGAGAGGCGATGGAGTAGATAAATAGATGGATGGGCAATATTATAACTCACCGGCTGTCATCCTGTACGGAGAGTCAGGCTGCTAATCAGACCCTGGCTCGCTCTCGCCCCTCGACCGACCCTTCACGAAAAATGGATTTATTGCCGTTCGCCTCGACTTCGGCACGCTATCGAGCTCTCTGATCCGTAGAATGTAACCATCGTCGTACTATTCGCGTCGAGGCTTCTACCGTGAGTCTCTCGGTCCCTTTTCCTACCCTGTTCCTTCCCTCGCCCGGCCCCTCCTCGCTCGTAGGTCAATCCCGCGCTCCCCTCCGCTTCCGTCCATCTTTTAACGCGATCTTTTTTTTTTTTCGACCGTTGGGCCACCGCCGTGTATCCCCGCCGCGAGCACCGATCGATTTCGATTTCAATTTCGATCTCGATTTCGGCTTCGATTTCGATTAGAACCTCGGAGTCGCGCGGCGCGAACGCCGCGGAGAACGCGACGCTACGGCTTTCACCGCGTCCGTGCCGGCAAACACAGACGGGAGAAAGATGAAAGGCCGAGGCGCTTCTCTCTCTCGATCGTCGATCGTCGATCGTCGGTCGTCGATAGCTAAGCTGATCGGCGATCCGCGATCCGCGATGCCGGCGGTGGGGATACGCGTCGTTGGGCTCGGCCACGGAACGATACCGGAGGGAGGGCTCAGGTGAGGGCCAATGCATCAAGCAAACGGTGACACTCGCCTCTGCACGGCGTGCATAGATCATGTCGACCTCGTTGCCGTCGGACGCGCGGTGCTCCGCGACGACGAGAGACGGGGGAAAGATCTAAAGCTTGGAGGGGTACGAGCCTCACCCCCCTCCTCCCTCCTCCCTCCTCCTCCCTCCTTACGGCCCCGCCACCGGCTTTTCTCTTTCTCGCGCTCGTTGTGCTTCGGAGAGAGCACAGATGTACGAGAGCCGAACGAGATAGACGCGAGGAAGAGAGTGGAACTGTCTGAGACCCTTGCTCGAGAATACGTGTACACAGGCACCAACGGCTGCCCTCGTGTGTACGTGTCTCTGTACGTGCGCGCGTGTGTTTTTTCAACGAGATTTATTACCGAACTCCTAATGCTTCGGGGCACGAGGAGAGGGTGCTGCCGCTCTTCCCACTCATCGACGCTCACCCTGCTACACCGCCGGCACCGCGCCGCCGCTACCACCGCGCGCGCTCTCCGCACCACCGTCGCCCAAAGTCGTCCTCGTCGTCGTCTACGTTGTCGACTTTGTCGTCGTTGTCGTCGTCGTCGTTGGTCTTGCCTCGCGCCGGCACTTCGTACCTTCTCGCCGTACCCGTAGTTCGTCTTCGCGCGCGCCGCTTAATCCTTGGCTGCCACGCTATTACGAGTTGATTTACATTCCTGCGTTAACAAGGGCCAGCGGAACGCGCCACCAATTCGCTCCGCTCCACCGTCCCACGGTTTCCGCGCCACGGGTCGATCGGCATTCTTTCCGAACACGATATTTCCGTCGAGTTTCGGCAAACGGCCGGCGATACCGCGGATCCCCCCGTGCCTCTTCTCTCCTTCTCCATCGGCGTTCCGCTCGGCTGGCAGGTCGCGCGGTGCGCTAGCGGGCGTGTACACAATCGTAAAACGTCATCGGCAAAGTATTTACCCGTCGGCGCACGTAATCGCGGGTCCCGTAATAAATCATTATTAAGGAAATCGTATTACCGTTTATTAATTGTAGCTCTCAAGGAAAGCAACTTTAACGAGATCGTCGCGAAAGGATTACGTAATTTCGTCCGTCGCCGCAGCCGCGGCCGCGACCGCGTCCGCGTCACGGCGGGCTCTCGCCTCGCCTCGCCTCGCCTCGCCTCGCCTCGCCTCGCCTCGCCTCGCCTCGCCTCGCCTCGCCTCGCTCTTCCGATCTCGCCGAGTCTCACCTAGAAATAGCTATTCTTCTTCTTCTTCTTCTTCTTCCTCCTCCTCCTCGGGCCGGCCGTCGGTGCCTCGGAATTCGCCTATCGACCTCTCCTCGTCTCGTTCGTCCCGCGAGAAAGATGGAAACAGAGCGAAACGGACGGACGGGGGGAGCGTGGCGAGAGAGGGAGTCGCAGGTGACTCGGCGAACGCGGCGACGAGAATTCGTCGCGCTGAGAAACTGTCCGTCGCGCGGCGGACTGCTGCGAGACGGAGCACGTTGCTGGTTGCCCGCGGCACGGGTGCGAAGGGTGGCGTACTTGCTGGCGAGGCACACGCGAGGCACCCGCGGCATCTCGGTAGACGAGGAGGCACCGAAACTACTGCCGCGAGTAGAACGAACGCGAGAAATTAGGGACGCGGAGAGACGAGGGGTCGAGAGAAAGAGGGAAAGAGAGAAAGAAGGAGAGTGAGAGAGAGAGAGAGATGGTGCGTGCACGCTCGCGAATCGCGGGGTGAACGGAAGAGGAGGGAAGGCAGGCGAGGACGAAGAAAGGAGAGACGCGAAAAAGTCGCGAGTCCGAGGAAAAGAGTCTCTCCGTGAAACTGGGAAGAGTGGGATGGGGGCGTGGGTGGAATGAGGCGCTAGTGGGGAGAGAAATACGTCGGGCCGGTGCGTGTCGAAGGTGGGGATAGGTCAGGGCCGAGGGCGGAGGGGTAGTTGGTTTGTCGTGGACGAGAGGACAGGCGGGGAGGGATATGGTCCGTTCGTTTTGCGCGGGGTTTGGAATGGGACGGCAGCGGGACAGCGGGACAGCGAGACAGCGAGACAGCGAGACAGCGGGACAGGGAGAAAGGGAGAACGACGGAGGTGCGAGGGAGAGAGAGGGAGAGAGAGAGAGAGAGAGAGAGCGAGGCCGAGGGAGAGCGTGACCGAGAAGGGAGGTAGGTATAGGTAGTAAAGGAGCGGCTTGGCGAGGAGAGAAACGAAGCGTGGAGCACCACCAGGGTCGGAGGGCGGGAGGGCCCGTCACGGCGAAGAGGGCGCGGGCCGCGGCGAGGGGGTGCACATTCGGTAGGAGAAGCGAGGCCAGCACCGGGGCGGGGAGGGTTCGCCGTCCCGTTCCCACTTTGCCGTCTTTCTCCGTTTCTCCGATTCTGGTTCCCTCCGGCTCTCTTCTTCTCTCTCGACCGGGCTCGAACGGGGTTGGGGAGAGAGCGAGAGCTCGGTGGACGCGAGAGAGAGAGAGAGAGAGAGAGAGAGAGAGAGACGAGAGAGGGAGGGAGAGCGACGGAGCAGGAGCAGGAGAGGGAAAAGGAGAGGCGCACCGGCGGCATCGGCGGCGTCGGCGGCGGCGGTAGAGCGGCGGTAGAGCGGCGGTAGTGCCCGGTGGAGGGGGCACGGACGGGGAAGATGACCGCGGAGCCGTCAGTGCGCCACGTGCTGTCGTCGTGGGAGGGTCGTTGCTTTTGCTCCGTTTCGTCCGATAGTCATGCATCGCGTTACCGCGAAATCGTGACTCGTCCGTCCACAGCACCGGCCCGCGAGGCACCGCGACCTCGCGAAATCTAACCCGGTCGAGCCGCGGCCCCCTGCGGCCATGCGAAATTACGGGCGGTGACTCGGTGATTCCGTGACCACGGTGACTACGGCGATTACGGTGACCACGGTGACCACGGTGACCACAGTGACTACGGTGACTACGGTGACCACGGTGACGCGGTGACGCGACGACGCGGCGTCGCGAGCCTCCTCGGACCTATCGCCGAGAGGATAAGCGAAAAGAGTTTTCGGTAGAACGAGTGTTGGTAGGCGGCTAGCGAACGCCAAACCAGTTCAGTGAGTGGTGCGTCTTTATTATCTTTTGCGTGGGTGGGAGAGATCCTTGGGAATGACGCGGTGATACGATGCCGAGGGAATCGCCGAGGACACGCGGCTCCCGATGCTCGTCGTCCAAGCACAGGATAATCGCTCCTGACGTTTCACCGTTGTCGACGATCCATCGGGACTGACGTTTCCTACGCGCTGGAACCACTACTTTACGGTGAGTCGTGTCCCCCGTGACAGCCGCGATCGAATCCGGACAGCGTCCGTCGAAACTCTCTTTTGCGAAACTCTCGACGCCTCCGCGGCCGCTGTCAAACGGTTCCGCGACCATCGGCTCCATTCCTCGGAGCCTCGCTCAGGTTCCTATTCCTCCTCGCAATTTTTCACCGGTCCTTCTGCTCGTTCTCCGCGAGAGTCACCGCGGAACCTATTCCGCGTCTCCGCGGCCCGTGTCTGACGCAGCAGCACGCGCTCGTCCGGATCAATTTCGTCGACAACTCGATTCGTATCGCGCTCCTGCGAATTACCATAATAGCTTCCAATTACTCCCGGGTCGCTATTCGCGATGGTAACGGTGAATTGCCTCGTCATGTTCGGTGTAATCCTGCAGCGTCGTCGCGTCGCGTCGCGTCGTGTGCCGAGTGCCGTGTGCCGGGGAATATCTTGCGTGTGCGGTGAGCGCGCGCGAAGGGGAAACGGGTCGCCTTTGGTCAGACAGCAGAACAACACGATACACCACTTTCCTGCGTTTCCGACTTGTCGCAATCGTTTCGATGAACGGGGCGCGTCGCGTCGCGATGAATCGTCGTCGTCGTGTCGGCGTCGCGAAGACGCGTTGCCACGTGGCAAGACCGTGCCCCGCGTACAGCGTACAGCGTACAGTGCACGCACTCGCTCGAGGCGAGAGACTCCGGAGTCTCGTGTCCCGTGGCTCCGCGACCTAGGCACATCGTTCGAACAAAGTGTCGTCGCAGGGAAGACTGCGGACGACGGTGCAACAACGGATGCACGATGCACGCGTGTTGTATGGCCGCGTGGGCGTCGGAATATCGGGTCGCGCGCGGCGCCTGCAGCGTTAATTACGCGCCGAGTGTCCGGCAAAAACGCGACGTGCCCGTCTCGACCGTGTTGAGAACAGAGGTCTCGCTAACAATTCATCGACTCTGGCAAAAATAGTATCGATCGCTCGAAAATAGCTATTTATGTGTTCTCGATTGATCCGGCAGATTAAAATTTACGGACTCGACATCGTATGGACGAGCGAGAAAGAAAGAGAGGGACAGAGTAAAAGAGGAAGAGAGAGAGAGAGAGAGAGAGAGAGAGAGAGAAAGTGAGTGAATGAGGAAGAGAGAGAAACACGTCATTAGGGCCGATTAAATTCGTTCTATCATCTATCCCTTGCGAGACGATGTCGATACAGGAGCGATAGATATCCAGACAACTTGTCAGTGCTCGCGGTTTCGCGATCGCGTTGCACCGCCGGAATCGTCCTGGACGTTTCGAGCGAGGCGTTCTGCATTTTTAAGCGATAGCCAATTATGGATCGAAGCGTCTCGATTCGACTCGTCGCGACGGATAGTTACCATGTGGAAGCGCGACTGACGTCATGTTCGGCTCGGAAAAACCCATGCACGCGTCGCATCGGTCCGAAACCCGTAAGAGCAAAGTGTTTTTCTTGGGCGGCGACCGCTTTCTCTCTCTCTCTCTCTCTCTCTCACACTCACTCTGTCTCTCTCTGCGGGCATTACCGTGGAGAAAATTCGCTCTGCACGCAGCTCCACCTTGCAACGTTTCCCGCGGATGGCAATGACTCGAATGCGCGATCAACAACGCCGGGTACGCGAGCGAACGAGTATGCGCGCGACAAGTGCACAACGGTAAACAAACGCGTAGACACGGTTCGTGGGTGTATATAGGCGTCCGAGTGCAGACGCGCGAGCTCGATCGCGAGCTCGAGCGCGAACTCGAGTTCTAACGCGTCAATAGCACACCCCCGCAATTCAGTAGCGCCTATTGAAGTCTGCGATGACGGGCCCCGTCTGTCAGCAGATCAAAGCCGAAGTAAGCTCTCTTTGTGATGCTCCACCGGGTCGGTATTTAATTATGTATGAGATCGATATTCGGGCCTTCGGGGGCTCTCTTTCAACTTCCCAGTCTCTCGGTGTCTCGGTCTCTCGATCTCTCCTCTCCGTCTCCTCTCCGTCTCCTCTCCGTCTCCGCTTCTCCCCGTCTCTCCATCGCTCCGTCTCGATATCCCTCCCTTTTTACCTCCGTCAGAACATCGCGCTCTTTTCACCACCCTTCCGTCCCGTTTCTCGGCGGTTCCTCGTCGCCTAAACTGGAAACCCTGCCAAATAAATCCGCGCTTTTTGACTTCGCTTTTGGTTCCGTATCGTCGCGCGATCGAAGCGGTCTACGTAGCATCGTGATGGGATAGAGGGTGAGAGAGACGGAGATGGATAAAGAGAGTCAGAGAGAGGGGGGAGGAGAGACGAGGTTCGGTCGCAACAGACAGGAGACGAGTGGCATGAGGCGTGAGGCGTGAGGCGCGAGGCGCGAGGCAAGAAGCAGAGGGCGATCGCAGGGCGTGCAAGGGGACGGAGCCACGGCCACGGGCGCCAACTTAACGCGCGCATTTAAATCTCGCGCGATCGTAAAGATCTCGTAAACGGGGAGCGTCCATCTGTCGAAAGGCACGAACGATCGTGGGAAGAAAGACGAGATTATTAACGCGGCGAGCGTACGCGGCCGGTGGCTGTAAACTGTCGGCGGACGTCGCTTCCGAACGACGAGTACGTAACGTTTCAATGAACGAACCTGACCGTACGCGCCTGCTTAGAGTCCGCGGGAACAACCATCGTGCTCTTGCACCCGTCGTCGTTCCCCCCGGCCCCGGGTTCCCCGGTCGCACCGCGTCTCTTCGTCGAGCCGGCGCATCTTTTTCTCGGTCGCCGACGGTCCGTGTCGGCGTTTTTCTTTCAACGGGACACGGCGGAACGGTGGCGGCGCACCCCCGCGCGCGCCACGCGGCAACAGATCATCCCGCGTAGGTAACCAGCGCGCCGCTGCCAATCGAAACATCGACGAGCCACGCTGCGACGCGACACGTTCGTTTCGGGAATGTTTATTCGTTCAATTTCAACGATAAAAAACTCTTTGATCAAAATCATGCCTACCGATGAACGGGTAGCAGCGCTATCGTTTCATCGGGGGATGCATACGTCACGCAAGAAACAAATTCGAGCGAGCCGAAAAAAAAAAAAAAAAAAAAAAAAAAAAACTTTACCCTTCGTGAACGCAAAAAAATATTAGCGAGCCTCGATGGCGCTAATTTGCCGCGACCCGCGGCGGTTCGGCGGGGCTCGGCGGCTGTTCTTTTTTTTCCTCTCCCTGTCACTGTTCTCTCTCCCCCGGTTTCTCTCCGTCCATCTATCCGGCTGATCCGTCCGCTCGTCCGCCCCCGTCCGGTTCCCTCCCTCGTTCTCCGTTCTTCTCTCTCTCTCTCTTTCTCTCTCTCTCTCTCTCTCTTTACCCGGCGATGCGTTCGCTGGTTCGTTCGCTTGCTTTTCCGATCGAACGAATCCATTTCGCTCGATTTCCATTTTCACGCATCGGTTGCGCGTGTGTGCAATCGTACCGCACGACGAATGACCACGAAAGGTTATCGTTGCACTTCGAATCGCGATCAGCCGCGTACCTTCGATACGACGTGTTTGCTTCTGCAACTGCTACCGTTGCCGCTGCCGTTGCTGCTGCTGCTAATGCTACCGTAATCGCTGTCGCTGCGGCTGTCGTTGCTGTCTCTCTCTCTCTCCCTCTCTCTCTCTCCCTCTCTTTCTCTCTCTGTCCCCGCTTTCGTGCTTGTCCGCATTCGTTGCACTTCTTTCCGTTTCGCGTCCGTTTGCCTCAGTCTCGTACCACGGCGAAGGACAGACAGGTGGGGACCGGCTTTATCCGCGTCGGTCAGATCTTAAAGGTTTACTTCTGATGTAGTCGGCCAGGTGCTCCATATTATAATATTAATAATCATAATCATATCTTCATTGAACGATGATGTTAGACGATTCGACTAATCGAGACATCGTTCTCGTTTCATTGCGATTAATTATCTTGATACGATGGCGACCGTTCTTATCCGCACATTATAAGTTTAGCTCTCCGAATGTATTCCGTAGTATCTGTCGCGCATCAGAAATAATAAAATTAATTGGGTAGAAGTATGATGAAAGGATTGATAAGATAGAATAACTTAAATCTGAAAATATGGGAGAGAAAAATTTAATAAGGAAAAATTTCTATAAATTAACTTCCTTAAGTGCAAAGAAAAAAAAGCACTAAAAGGGCATGTAATAAAAATAGCGAACTGCAATTAGCTGCGAATGAACTCCATATGTCTTTTCTATCATTTAATCTTCTCCTCTTCAAAAATTTATCCTCTTTAAAGTCTTCTATTATTTAATTTCCTCCTCTCTAATAATTACAAAATTCTCGAAGAAAATATTGGGAACAATAAAAGGGTGTAATAATCAAACTGTGATACACTTGGTCGTTAAAATATGAAAGAACAAATAGCATATTAGCACAGCCTTGTTCCAATGCGGATAGGAAAAATAAAGAGGAATACATGCAATTCGATTAGATTGCGCGAGCTCGAGCTGCAAGAATTAGCTCTATGAAACTTTCGTAATATCGGTGAGAGAGCCTCTATTGTGTGTGCATGGGTGCGGTACTCGTTGCAGTAGCGCTACCGCAGTAGTACGACACACTCGTACGAACGCGATTTAAAAGAGTAACGTATCGGTGTGCACCGATGGAAACATTAGCATCTCTCGCGGGAACCGATGGAAGTAAACTTTTAGCGTCGCAGAGACGTCGCGGCGGGATAACCATAGTCGGTCCACTTCTCCTTGGGCCACCGTGGTCTCGACCAACCGCCCCGTCCGATTAACCTCTTAGGCTGGATTTAACGCAGATAAAATTTTTCATAACTAAATTACCATTTTCTCTTAATATACATTTTTTCCGTATATATAGTATCAATTACATACATTCTTTTCTTAGTGTATTGTACATACACACTTTCACTTTAACACGTTCAGTGCCGACAATTGACCACTAAAATCTCCACATAGTAAAAGCAATTTAATTAATTGAAGCGAAACTAGAATATTAGCGTTTATAATAAAAGGGGTTGCAATAGAACTCTTTCGCATGCGAAACATTCACTTTGTTCGAATCTGTTGCAATAAAAATGAATTTTCAAGATTGGTCGGAAATTAGTGTCACCCATATTTTGGTGACGCGGTGCTGAACGTGTTAATAATTAATAAAACAATTGAGTAAAGCACGAAGCATTCGCGAAAGCCATCATAATAGCGGCGCTTGGTGCCTAAGAGGTCGAGTTTCGCTGGGGTCGCGAGCATCCTGTCGGCTTTTTATGCAGCCGCGAGAACAAAATTTGCAGGTGCTTTCGTTGCCGATGATACGCTGCCTGAAACGGTTGAAACAGAAAGAGAGAGAGAGAGAGAGAGAGAGAGAGAGGGAGAGAGAGATAAAAGCCCGAGGCGTATCGGTCACGCGGATAGTCAAATGTTTGCATATAACGAGAACGTTAGCAGAGAAGAGCGATAGAAGGGAGAGCACGGGGGGTGAGAGCACGTTGCGCGGGTGGGTGGAAGGTTGACCGAGCAAGAGGGAGGACGGGCGGAAGCCCGGTTTTGATCGGTCGCACAGAAAATTGTATTTTCGAAATCAATTAATATCCAGAGAATAATAATACACTGGCTAATGATCGCGCAGCACGTATGGCCGTCTAGCTCTCTCTCTCTCTCTCTTATCCCACAGTCTCTCTCTCTCTCTGTTTCCCTCTCTTTGTCGCCCTCCCTCCGCTCCGCTCCCTTTTCCCTTGATTCAGCCGCGATCACCCTCGGGCTACTTCGAGTTGGATTCCGCGCGGTTTGTGATGCGTCGATTCGACCAAAGTGCGTTTGACAATTTTTAATTATCGATAACGAGTTTGACCGCGAAGATAGGTCGAGCGAAACGCAGCACCGCGCATCGACGAATAATCGAAAAGCCGGTCCCGGCTCGTTTGGCCGATGTTACGTATCGGTTCGGTGGTAAGCGCCGATGCGACGTCCATAAACGTTTTATCGAACTTCGGTGGTCGTTTGTCTCTTTACCGCGGCGATCCAAACTATCTCGATTAACGCGAGCAACTTTATTAGGGGAGGCCGGCTCGCGAACGCGCACGGCCTACGACGACGATTCCATCGGCGGCGTCTCACGGGGGGCAGGGTCGCGCGCGCGAGCTCGCGTCGCATAGCGATCTGCCGGTTCCTGGTTCTCTCTCCACACGGGCGACTTAAAATCGTCCGATCGCTCGGACAGACCGGGGCAGACCCGTATCGGCCGTCCGAGCGCCTCGCGCGAGTTGACGATATCTCGCGGTTACCGCTCGAAAACGGCTGGAAACGCGAACCGGAGCGACGTACTTTATGTATACGCGATAGACGATAAATTCTCTCTCGCCTCCGCGCCGAGAAAAATTCCTCCGTGAATCACCGGCTAGATTACTCGCGTCGTTGCTCTCTGGATTTCACGGGGCACAAGTACGACCGCCGCCGCCGCCGCCGCCGCTCGGGGACAGACCCGTATCGGCGAGCCGCGCTCGCTCGATCGCTAGCTCGCGCGTCTCACCGCCGTCTACCTTGTAAATCATTCCCGATCCTTGCGCGCGCTTTCGCGAATCCAGGCCGGACCGGCGTTCGACGCGGACTCGCCGACCCGGACGAATCGCGCGTCGATCCTGCTTCGCTTCGATCCTCCGAAATCGAATGAAAAATCGTCGCGGAAAGGGGACGGTTGCACGCGCGCGCGCGTTCGCGTCGCCGATCGCTAAACAAGATGATCGGTGATAGCGGCGCATAGTAATTGCGCGTGTTACGTCAGCGCGGAGCATACGCTTCGGGTGCGCCACCCACTCGCGCGTAGATCACTCTCTCGGTAGCGCGCCTCCTCGTCTATCCTCTCTCCGTTCCCCCCCATCGTTCGCTCGGCTCTCCTTTGACGCGACGAACCGCATTCCGGCCCGGAAAGCTGGGATCTCGACGACGACAACCAAATGCCTGATGTCTGGGTGGAGGAAAGTCTCGCCGGAAAATTGATACACCTTCCATGCCGTATGGATACAAGCATAGGTTTCAATATACTCCAAAACATGTCGCTGTATGTATTAATAGAAATCTTAAACTCGCATTCGCCTCGTTATATTGTAACGTAATTAAATGTTCACACTAAAGTCTCCACAGTTCGTCAAAAGTGCTCTATAATAAAATCTTGCTCTATAATAACGAGCCAGACTCGTGGTAAAAATTCCACGCAAGAAAAAATAATTAATATTACTATTATTATTATTCTTTATTAACGGGCTTGTAAAACCCTTTTGTGCTACATAAATGTGATGTATATATACATAGTCCGGAATACATTTAAATAATATAAATTAAAATTATAATATAAGAGTGTGTTATGAAGTAATTGCAGAGTGTGTGTTTTAATGGCTAGTATTGCTTTTAGCACGAACCTTTAGTTTTATTGGTAAATTTTATTTAAATATGATTATTATTAATTCCTTTTAAATCGAAATAAAATTGAATTGAAATTGAAATAACTGTAGCAAATAAAGACAATAGAAGAAACAAAAAATATCTAGTCCTATTAAGGACAGTATTAAGAACAAATAAGTACTAATCAACGCAGCGTGAAAGGAGTCGTAGTGCAAGGGGTTAAAATACCAATTTCTATGTTAGTCGACCTAGTTCGGTCACTTTAACAGAGCAGAACTAAAACGTCTTAAATTCTCTGACTTAGCCTTGCGTTCCTTTATCATGTAATACTAAATGATCACTTCGTTAATAAAACAAAGTCGTACTCCGTTATCTGTAACTCGATTCTAATAAATCGACGATAATAAAACAAATACGTGTTCGTACGTAAAATGATTTTAATCAGTTTCTTCATTGAAACTGTCCCGAGGTCCGGCAAAGTGTTACAATTAATTACGAAGGATGGAGGAAAATGCGCGGTCTTCGTCCACCTGAATCGCGGGCATTTGGTTGTACGTGCACACGGCGTTGCAACGCGATCCATCGTGTCATCCTCGTCGCTTCGCGGTCGGCCGTATACCTGCACGAAACGGGCACCTCGTATGCCCACACGCGCGTAACGGTATCGAAGTCGCGTGTAAACCGGTGAATCATGGCTTCGCGGGGCGAGTCGTTTCGTTGCGTAGGAAGAGAATGGAAGGGACAAGGCGGTGGCACGTCACCGGCACTGCCGTACGAACGCGCCGATTCTTCGCCGGAATTGCGTTCCGTGTTTTCGCCGCGTTTGCGGCAGCTTGGCGACGCGCGGCGAAGTGAAGAAATTGGTGGATTCGACAGGATCCGGAAGATCCTCCGCTGATACGCGTAGACCGAGGCGGCTTGAATCGTTGCTCGTCGACGATTCGGCTCTCGTCGGACCTAGTAGATCATTTACTTTTGGATCCGGAAGATCCTCCTCAGGATCGCGTAGACGCGTACGGCGCGGCTTGAATTGTTGCTCGTCGAGTCGATCGTATATTTTTGACGAGACTGATCGATAGACTGTCCGGGACGGGCAGCGCGTTGCGACCAGCGGCGTGCGAACCGTGTCAACGTTATCATCGCTCGTGGACGATACCGTTTCCCCTAAAACGCGAAAGATGTCCCCGGGACAGATGGAAGCGTGGTAAGCGGCTCTCTCGATAGCGAGGAACGCGACTCCGTGACACCGACTCGTCGACCGTGTAACCCAATTTCTCGGCGAAAGATTTCGTCGACGGTGTTACCGCTTCGTCACGAAATGCCATTCTCCGCAATTTTATCGATCGCCGAGGGGGGGACCGGAGAAAAAGCGGCAGAAAGGACGCGGGACTTGTGTCCGCGTCTCGTCTCGGCTTGTCTCTCGTCTCCTCGTCTCCTCGTCTCGTTTCGGTCGTTTCGCTTCGCGTCGCGTCGCGTCATATCGATACGATCGATCCGCGTCGATCGCGAGAGTACCATTCCAATTAACCCGCTTCCACGCACCGGTGATCGAGAACGATACAAGGACCTCTTGTATCGAAGCGTATCGGTCGGCGGACTATCGGTAATTATAATCGAGGTGTGCGGCTTTCTTCCACGAGGGGGGAGAAGGTGGGTCGGGGAGAGGTGAATCTGATTGCGCGGAAGAAGCAGGCGAGCACGAATTCGAAATCGTCGACGCGGAGGCGCGGTCCCGTTTCGCCGCGAAGAGCGATGGATCTTCGCGGGCAGATGGATCGCGGTTTAGCGGGGACAATGATCGCCGGCGATCGACGACCGTCGGTTGCTGGATCGCGAGAATCGCGAACCGTTTCGATCGTCTGAAATACCTATCGTCCTTTTTTCGATAATATTGTCCTAACATTTGTGATCGTCCAGAAATTGAAGCTGAATTAATAAGGTTTTAACACGTTCGCGTCGGGAAACGAGAATTCTCGTTTTAGAAAGAAAAAACGTTGTCAGGAGAAATAGCCCGATGGGAATGTGTTAAGTAATAAAATTATTTCCAACACGTTAAATGCCAAACCTTTTCGTTCGATAATAATACTATTTTATTAACTCGTGTATACGGAATAGAAGGATACCCTTTGTCACCGAAGAGAAATTAAGAGCAGTTTATCCGCGCTTACCTCTCGAATATCGCGTTCTAATAACGCTAATTGAACTTTTTGGTGACAAGTAATATTTACAACGCTCCGAGCGATTTAAAAATTCATTTCCATAGACATCGCGTTTTAAATTGTGTATCGTCGGTGGCCAAGTGACTGACGCGGTACGAACGGAAACTACGGCGCGTTAGTGATCGTTGACTGACACGAGCACCGAATCTGTTAAATAAGTGAAACCAAAGAAATAGAATCACGTTCGAAACTGTACCGAAAGCATAGAATATTCCAGGTCGGCTTGAATAGCGCGCGACGGTCCGTGGTATATGAAAATATCCCGAATGCTGGCAAATTGGTGGACGAGACACGCGTGTGCGGGGACGTCGGTGTGTAGCCCGGTCGGAACGCGTAATCCGCCGTTCGACCACGTGGCCGGTAGAAAAAGACTCGTTGCCGACGATGCGTTACGTAATAGGTATGCTCGTTCATAAACAGCGACCGCTTAACTATGAATGAAGCACGCTGGTCCGTGTGCCCGTCCCCGTACCTGTGCCCGTGTTGCGCCCGTGCTCTACCGTGCTCTACCTTGCTCTCCACGGTGCTCCACCGCGGTGTCTAGCCGTGCTTCGAACGTGCCCCGGTCGCTCGCTCTCGCCCACTTCCCCGCATACCTATTCTACGCGTCGCGCACCGTGGCTGGTCTTGACCTGCCTCGAATCACGTATATTGTATATCCTAATCCGTTTGCGCGCGACCAACGGGCACGCACACGACGCGCTCGTGTACGCCGCACGCGCACGCACACGCACACACCAGCCCGCGACCGCACTCGCGCATTTTGCATAATTAATACATTAACGAGTAACACCGACGCACCTGGCGTGCTCGTTCGCCTGTTAATTATCGATAACCGATTCGCTGTATTCCAGCCCGTTAACAATTAACGGGGGAGCAGAACCGCGGGCGGCAGACAACGCGGTTTCGGAACCGGAAAAGTTTGTTTCGCTGTTTCTCGGACGCGACGGAAAGAAGAGGGCCCGCGCTCTCGTCGCGTCTGATTCGTTCGGGCAGCGTGGGCGGCTCGCGCGGGCTCTCGCGGCCCCCGGCCCGACAAATGTATGCGCGAGTCCGCCGCGAAATTTAGCCACGTCGGATCTCCTTCCTTTCTTGCCGAGAGAGCGCCCGGTGCCCGGGCTGTACGCGCAACCTGTTCAGCTGTCGGAAGAGGGGAAAAAAAAAAAAAGAGGAACGAAAAACCGTCTAAGAGGCTCAGGTGCAGGTATCTCCGACGCGGCGCGGCGCGGCGTCCGGCTCGGGAGATCGAGTTGCTCGATGTCTTCTCAAATACCTCGAGAAATTTAAAACGTCTAAGCCGTCAACTTTTCCGCCCCTGTTGCACGACGCGCGCACCTTCCCTTTTCGCGGTTCTCCTCTCGGCTCTCGCCTCCTCTCCTCCTCGCCTCCCCTCCCCCCCCCCCCTCCCCCGGGCTCCCCTCGGCTTCTTCTCGTCTTAACGCGCGCTCCGTCTTCTTGCTCTTTTTGCCACGTTTTACCCCATCGCCGACGTTCAACTCCAATTTTTGCGATCGCGCGCCGCACCGCCCGTGCGGCCCGACCAGCGCCGTTCGATCGTCATTGTTATTTTAGTTTTTGCGAACGGGATGCACTTTGCTACAGAAAGCGTAATGACAATTTCATTTCAACTTGTCAGCGTTGAAAACGAAGCAATGGAATTACGCTTAACCCCTTGCGCTATATAACAGCGAGTCGGACTCGCGACAGAGATTCCACACAAGCTCTGCTAAATATTATTAATTTCTTCTCAGTTAAAATCAAATTGAATTCTTCTATTAACAAAGTCTAGAAACGACAGGAAATAAAGACAATATAAAAAGCAAAAATTACCTAGTCCTATTAAGCACAAATAAGTGCTAATCGACGCAGCCATAAAATGAGTCACAGTGCATGGGGTTAATTACCGTTGCCCGCGTTGAAAGCCATCGACGGTTCTTGTTCTTTGTGAAATAAGAAAATCGGGTCTTCGGCGCGCGTTTCGTCTGGAACTCGAACATATCTGGTCGTGGATTCGCTCGAGCGGGCCGTGCCGAGCGTCCGCTCGGCCGCGGATGACACGAAACCGTCGAGGCACGGACGAGCCGGGCCCGTGGCGTGGCCTCGAACGATTGACAGCTGCGAAGAGTCATCTTCCACCGCGTCATCGTGATCGTCGTTCTTACAGACGGTACCACGATGATTGGCTGAAAGCGCATTTGTTTCGTGACGCAGCAGAGGCGAGCGCGCAAGATTCGTTCATCCACGGATGTGTTTGTAAAGAAGCATCGGGGGCGGCAACGCTCGCCAACCGCCGCGAGCTCTTTTGTCGTAGAGCGGGCCGGTGCGCGGTGATAAATAGTCTTTCGCCGCTTGCACGGAAAAATTCAATCGATTCGAAAACCGAGAGTCGCCTGTCCGGAAACGCGGCCGCCTCTCCCGGCCCGAAACTATCGGGGCTAGAGGAGGTGGCCGTGTCCACGGACGAGAGAGAGAGAGAGAGGGATCTCCTCAAACCCGGACCTGTGCCGCCCGTTGCAACGTCACCGAGGCGCGACAGCGTCCGGATTTCGCCGAAGACTCGCCGGCCAAGACCGAGGCCGAGACCGAGACCGAGGCTCTGAAGTCGAAAGAACGCGAGGACGGGAGAAGCGCGCGACGTACCTGGAGCAAAGTATCCGTAGCGGCAAGGATAATAAATAATAAAGGTATAGGTACGGGAGATCGATGGCTGCAGCATGACTGACGTTCCATCAATCATCTCTTCGCCCTTCTCACGAAGCATCGGCCGACCGCGTCCGACCGCCCGACCGTTCGACCGTCCGGCCGACCGGCTGCTCGCTTGGCTACGACCCAACCATCTCCGGCATCGTTTTCTTTCACGGACCTCGGCGGCGGCGGCGGCGGCGGCGCGCGAGTTTCTTCCTGCTCTCTCTCTCTCTCTCTTCGCTTTCGTCGTCTCGCCTCTTTTCTCCGTTCGTTTCGCGAGCGTTTACGCGCTCGCCTGTTATCGCGCCGAGGCCTCGTCGGCTCGTTGGCACGCTCGCTATCGGCACGAGCTGTACCGTACGGCCGCGCGATCCCGTGGAAAAGTCGACCGCGGAAATACGCGTGGAGGAAGCCGGGAAATCGCGACGACAAGCGGTTTTCGAAAGGAGGCCGAGAGTCGAAAAGGGGCGGCGGAGGATCATCCAGAGGGGGAAGTTGGAAGCACGAGAAGTCTGCCATCCGCCGACTAATCCGTCCCCTTCGGCGTATGGTGAGTGGCCGGGACGTATCAATCGGAAGGTTGGTATAAGTTTCCGCCGCTGTGGTCCGCCTGTACCGAGGTTAGCTGTCGTGGTCAGTTTCGAATTGCGGCGATGTCAGTGACAGCTGTGCTCGAGGGCCGCGTATTGAACTCGCGTCCAGTCACGCTCCTTTATACCTACTTACCTTGCCCCTACCACCCCCTCTCTCTTCCTCTCTCTCTCTGTTTCTCCGTTCGTTTGCCAGGCCGCACGGCCTCTCCGTCTCTCTCTCTCGCTCGCTCTCCCCCAACCCCTCCTCCTCTCGTCGCTCTTTTCTTCCCCGGGTAGTATCGGGCTCCTGCCAGCCGTGTTTCTTCTACTCGTCCGAGCCTCGACACGAATCGAGCGGATCGCTCGAAATTCTCGAAAACGTCTGTCGATAAGGAACGGGCGAAAGCAATCGGGAGATTGTCCCGCTGGTTTCTCAACGTTTCACTTCTCGCGCGACCATCTCCCATCGTTCCCTCCACCGCGAATAGAAGCGAAAGGACGTTGCTCCGGGAATCGAGAGAGAGAGCGAGAGAGAGAGAATCCATTGCTCGTCTTCTTTAATTAAAGCTTTCCACTTCCCGGGGAAGGCTGTACACGCCGCCGACCTCTCCCCCCCCCCCCTCCTACCCCGTGTGCGCGCCGAGCTACCATTCCCAGTATTTCGGAGAGCGAGGAACGGGCGCACGCGAGACCAAACCGGAAGGGAAAACCAAGAACAAAGGGAAGAAGTGTAACGTGCAGAGGGAGGGGGGTGGGGGGTTGGATAGGGCGAGCGAGAGCTGCATGTCGGAGGGCTGTTTAACTTCCCAATTACTAGAAACACCGAGCCATCGAGGCGAGTATTAAACCGGCTACCACCCACTCGGGTTTCGACTCGCCCGCGCCCCCGCGCTCGCGAGCGCTATCCACGATACCTCGACGCGTATCTCGCTCGGCCGACCGCGGCTGCCTTCCGCTCCCGCTTGGGCTGCTGTCGGCGGCGAAGGGAGAAGGAGGAGGGGGAGGAGGGTCTCGGCGATAGTCGAGGATCCCGCGGACGCGCGTTCTCCTCGTGCTTTCTTCCCGGCCGCTCTCTCGCTCCGCGTTCGTCGACATCGGCGAAGTTGGTGTAACGACGCGACGCGACGGGAGGAACGGCGAGAGAGCCCGCTATATCGCGCCGGTCCCGACGATACTCCGGAGAACGAGACCGGCGGTCGTTACGGCGAATAGAGAGGGACGAGGCGCCTCGCAACGCTTCGGAACGTTTCGGAACGCTTCAGGACGACCGTCCGGGGACGTTTCGAGGGAACGAGCGCACCTTATCTTACCTATACTTTTCTCGACGAAGCGCGGCAGCTCTCTCTCTCTCTCTCTCTCTCTCTTCTCTCTATCGCGAGTCGTTTCGTTTCCGTTCGACCGCTTCGGCCGTTCCCGAAACCTCGTAGTCGTGCGACGTAGTCGTCCGAATAGACTCTGCGAAGGCTTCGTGTCGATGCGTTGTCGCGGACGCACCCCGGCGTCGAGCCCACGGCACTCGTAAAGACAGCAAACAGGGGGAGAGAGAGAGAGAGAGAGAGCGGGAGAGCGGAGCGAAAAAGAAGAGCGAGGCGTGCGGGACGAGGTGGGGGCCCAACCTAAACCCGACGATTTATAATCGGTGACGAATGAGCGCGATCGCGCGGCGAACCCTCGTCTCTCGGGCGTTTTATAAATGTCGCGGAGCAATAAAGACGCTCGATGGATTAGCCGTGAGCCTGGCATTCCGAGGCAGCGGATTCTATTCTGGTGATTCGAAACCAGGCACGCGCGTCCAATGAATCAATCGAAGCCTCGCTCTTTCCCCCGGTGTCCCGCGAAGCTTTGATCTCTCGAAGACGTTTAACGTCCACGAAGGACGGACATTTCCGAGGAGCCGCGACGCGTCCGTTCCGTGACTTTTCTCTCCCTCTCCATCCGTCAACGAGCCCGTTTCCAGTCCTCTCTGCTCTGCGTTTAGACTCGCCGAGTCCCGAAGACTTTGCTCGAAGACTCGCCGCGCGGACGTTTTTCGGGCTGCGTACCGCCGCCGGCCCGGTATCGACCTGCTGCGATTCATCGCCTCGACCGTCCACCGTCTCCCCCCGCCCCCTGTCCCTCCCTTTCCCCCGCGGTACTCTGCCAGAGGCCGTCCCGAAAACTCCGGCTGCTGCTTCTTCTCGAAACGAATTGGTCGCGTCCGCGACAGTGCGACCGATCCTACTACCTACCGACTCTCTCTCTCTCTCTCCCCGTCGACTTCAATTTTACGACATCAGCCCGGCTGCGCGCGCGCTAGCCACCCTCTCGAGTCCCTCGGTGAGCCCCGATCGTTCTTTTTCTTCGGCAACGCCGTGACACGAACACGCCGTATCCCCGTTGTT
The DNA here is from genome assembly GCF_028453695.1 of Augochlora pura. Lineage (NCBI taxonomy): Eukaryota > Metazoa > Arthropoda > Insecta > Hymenoptera > Halictidae > Augochlora > Augochlora pura. The sequence goes on along the minus strand of NC_135774.1, from coordinate 3,581,838 downwards.
CCAAGAATTCACGTACGCGTCATAAATAGTGCCCTGCTCGCACTCTGTCGCTTCCCCCGTCGGCCCCTCCCCTCCCCCAACGCCCCTTCGCCCCGTCCCCGTCGCTCCTCTCCTCTCCTCTCCGATTTCTCGCGCGATCCGACGTTTTCCAATATTCCAAACTGCACCGATTCCATCTGGGGTCCCTTCGAAGCTTCTTCAACGTCCCCCCTTCCCTCTTTCTTTCTCTCCGTCGGTCTCTTTCTTTTTCTCTCTTTCCCTCTCTCTCTCTCTTTTTCTCTCTCTCTTTTTCTCTTTCTCCATTACGGTCGCTCCGATCCACTTGTTCTCCTCCCTTCCCGCCGTTCCATTCTCGTACTCGGCCCCGACCGGTCTCGTTCCGATTCGTCTCGTTTCGTTTCGGGTTTCGATTGGTTCTCGTTTCCGGAAACTTTTCGGGCTCGGAGTCGCTTGAACGGCGACGATCTCGTCGATACGGATCTATCCGCGTTCGCGCGAACCGTGGCGGAGGATTTCTCGTCGCCGGCTCGGCGAAAATGGAATTGGCGCGAAACGTTTTACGAGCATGCGCGCGCGTCCTCCACGTCGGTCGTTTCTCGTTTCGTCGTCGTTTCTCGTTCTCGGCACGAGCTCGTTGCGCGGCGACCTTTAGCCGACGGATCCCTTCGAGTCGTAGCTATCCCCCTTAACTCCGCGCGACTCGCTCTCTTTCTCTCTCTCTCCGTCTCTCTCTCGCTCGCTCTCCCTCGGCCTCCCTCTGCAACTACCGCCGCGCAGCCACCCCCGTCACAGCCAACCCTGACCTGATTTATGGGACTCTCCGAGCGTCTACCCTGCCGACGCGCGCGTTTTCGAGCCTCCCCTTCCCCCCGTACGTTTCCTCCCCGGTCCGCTCTCGCGTAGACAGCTGGCTGGCGTTTCCATGAACGAGCTTCCACTTTCCATCGTATCGTGCTCGCTATCGGTTCTCATCGCGGCGCGCCGAGCCGCCGAAAACCCCGCGCTTACCCGCAAACGGCACGAACCGGCGCGTTCCTCGGCGTCCCGTGCCGCCGAGTTAGCCGTTCGCCGAACATCGTCGTCGTCGTCGTCGTCTCTCGTCGCACCCCTGTCACCCTCGTCCTCCTCTTCCTCTTCTTCTCTCTTCTTCTTCTTCACCGCCCGCCCTCTCCATTTTCTCCGTAGATACGGTCGAGTAATATAGTGGCCCTGCATCTGTTCCTCGAGTGACGCAACGTCCCGTCATAGATCACAGCCAGGCTTTTAGAGAGCGAAGGCTGTTGGGCAGAGTGCAAACGAGAGAGAGAGAGAGAGAGGAGAGAGAGAAAGAGAGCGTGGTGCCGGTGACGGTGCCGGTGACGGGACGAGACCAGCCAGACGCCGGAATGAACCAACGACGCGAGTATAGTGTTCACAGAGTCGGGAGACGCCGAGTCCGACCGAGAGAGAGAGAGAGAGAGAGAGATAGAGAGAGAGAGAGTGAGACAGAAAGAGAGAGAGACGCCGGGCCAAAAATATTCGTTCGAGAAAGAGAAACAGCAACGGGGACGATAAAGGCAAAAGTAACGAGGACCGAGGGACGAACCTGCCCGATAGAAACCGAGCGTTCGCGGAAGAGAGAAAGGAACAACGACAGAGTGACGAACCGTTACCGCTCAAGTCGGCTGCGCGAGACGCAAAGCACGCGAGCGAGAGTGCTACCGGCGTCTCTGGTGTCTCGTAAACGGGACGCGAAGTAAAACGTAAAATCCACTGCCGGGGGAAAGCTTTGGTCGGAGGTCGGCGTCGTCGGCGCATCGACGATACAGTGACGTCGTAAATACGGACATAATTATGGCAATCTGAGATATAGGATCCATGCACGGGATCGTTACGTACAAAGTTACGTACGGTCCTCGCATCGGGACACTAAATTTCACCGCTATTGGTTCGGGGGTTGTTACATTTTTTCCGTAACACGCTCGGCGCCACGTGCACCACCGATGTTGCTCACGTGGTCGTTCAACGCGTTGAAAAGATATTTAATAACAAGCTTAGAATCAAAGAATTCATTGCCACCAAAAGTATTCTTCTGGTTTGGTTTTTCCATAATTAATAATTGTATATGGTACATCTATTTTCAGTAAAAATATTAAATAACCAAAGTAGAGAACAAAATAAAAAGAACCTGTTTTCGTTATTCCATAATTAGTAATTGTATATGGTATATGAATTTTTAGTAAAAATATTAAATAGCCAAATTAGAGAGCGAAATAAAAGAAACCTGTTAATATTTATTGTCTAAAACTATTCATAGGCGTAGTAATTATATATTTAGCGTCTACGACAGATTATCTTCCTAGAAGCGATTAATTAAATCATTCATCGATCGTCGATTTATGGAAAATCAATTTCAAATTCAGTCCATCGAGGTCTTAGCAGAGCGTAGCACGAAATTAGACGACAGGATCGTCGTTTCGACTTTGCGAAAGCGAGGCACACTGGTCCAGCAATTATCGACGTACTCGCTGCTTTCGAGTTTTCTTCGCGCAGCTACCCCCCGAGTAGTACAACTCGGTGACAAGTCGGGCGAGAAATCTCCCCGCGTTCTCCTCTACCATCTTGTTCTTCAAATACAAGACATGAAAATATTAAAAAATCGCAAAACTACGAACGCTAAAACGCTTCTATTTTTTTACCCTCGGAGAAATGAAAAGCCAATGTATTTCAGTCACGACTCTCGACTGCGGATTTTTATGCATTTATGGCGCATGGAAGAATGCAATTAAACGTGTACAGATACGAAAGCCAATTGCATTATTCATAATAGTAACTAATAATTTTATTCGTCGACGCGATAAGCCCTTTGTTACGGTGAAAGAATGTAATAATAATGTAACAGTCACGCAATTATTGGTTTATGTTTCATGTAGGGAAATTTCTAGCTGATGTAGGAAATTCTCCTTTCTTTTGATTGTCATAAATAAATACGTAAGAACTAGAATAAAGTTACTAAAGTACCTGTACATGAAGTACTTCTCATATTATGTATATTCATCCTAAGAATTTATTTTCATCAAATCATGCTCTACATTGAATTTAATATATATTAAAAATTGCATAGAATTATGTATAATATTATTACATTATACATTAATATATTGTGCGTGCAACAACTTCAAAAATAAAACTACTGCCTTACGCAAGGAATTTTCCTGCCCTCCGCAGGTTAAATCTTCGAATCGATTCGAAGTCGCGCACCCGCGCGACTCCACAAAGTCGCTCGGCTCGAATTAAAGCCGCGAGTCTCCCCTTTAAGAAGTCACGCTTATTGCAGGCTCTCGCCGCGCTCCCGCGAACACGTCGCCGAGAACGACGACCACTGTAAGGTCGTGGCACGTTGCGCGGGCGGTGCATCGGCGGGGTTGCATCGGTCGAGGCGGTTCTCGCAGACGCGGAAAGAGCGACAAACGATGGGGGACGCGAAACCATTCGCGACGATATACGGCCGAGAGTTTGTTTGCGCTTATGGTCTGCGTCTAGAAGGTGGGAGGGAGGGGGGGGGGGGGTGGGGGTGGGGGGGAGGCGGTTGGAAAGGGGTGGCGAGGGGTTGCCGCTTTATCGAGTCACCCTTACGCCTATTATGCCTACCCCGGCATCCCCCGATGGTAGCGCTTTAACGCGATCATCCCCTTACCGCTGCCACCACCACCACCACCACCACCACCATCGCCGCCGTCGCCGCTGCTGCCACCCCACCTCCGCTGTTCTCGCTGCTGCTGTGCCGTGCACAGTTTCGGCGTTCGGCCGCGCGTCCCGTGCCTACCGGCTGCCCCGAAGTCAACAGGGACGCCGACGCCAACCTCCCCACCGTATCCCCCCGGGTGCCCGACGCCGACCGACGTCCGCCGATCCCGACCGAGGTCCGACGACGCCGGGTGACGCGGCGCGCGAATTAAAACGCCTCATAAATATCTGAAACAAAGGCGGCCGCTTTTGAGGGCGTACGGTGGAAAGATATACGACCGGTTAGGAGGGCTGGTAACGGCCGAATAAGGGGGTGGAGCCCGGGGGGAGGGGGAGGGGGAGAGGAGGGGGCCGAGACCGGGGAAACGCGGTCGCGGCTGTTGGGGAACGATGTCCCGGCGCGTCTGCAGCCCCCACGAAAAACACTGTCCGTGCAGCTAGCAGATAATTTTCTTCGAGTACGGAGGGATGGTAAAATATAAAGAGAGAGAGAGAGAGAGAGTGGGGGGATGAGGATAGAAACGGGATTTCGTTGCGCGTCGCGATAGCGGTCGGAACATCGGGGCACATTTCTGACAATTCTGACTTTTTCTCTTTCAGGTAAGTAGTGGTCTCCGATCGTTTGAAAAGCGAGCGGTTCTCAGCCGCCGCACCGGACGGGAGACATGCGCAGCAAGCAGCAGCCAAGGCCTTCCTTTCGGTGGCCGCAGCAACGCGGCGATAATCTTACCGGTAAATATTCTCTCTCTCAAACGCAATGTGTAGGTACCGCACGAGGCAAACGCGCGAGCGCGCGCCAACATTTTTCCGCACGCATGTCTAGTTTTGCATCTTTGAACGAGCGCCACGCTTCTTCACCCTTTGCTTTCGCGCTCGCATCTACTTCGCTTCTCGCTGCTACGTCTTCCTCGTGGTTGTCGCCGCGACGAACCGATCCCTCCTTAGGCATGCGAGTATCCTTCTGCTCGTCGAGGGAACACAAGGAACATTTGTCCTCGGTTTTAACGCTAAACCTACCATCATGGTCATTTCGACCGGTTTGATGTTTTTTGTTTTAAGATTGTCGATGTATAAAGACTCTTTTGTTGGAAGTGATTGAATTGATTTGCAAATTCAAGATTCGAGTTGTAATAAAATTGATGGAATATTCAAGTTTTCATGAAACAGTGCACGCGTTAATTGCTTTAGTAGGTTTAGTGTCAACCCTTTGCACTCGACTGGCTAAATTAGTAAGACGAAATTAGTAAAAAATAAAAGCATTATGCGCTAGAAAAAGTATCTTAGTTTTTAAGTTAACCCCTTGCGCTACGACTCTTTCCACGCTGCGTTGATTAGTTGTCCTTAATATTTTTAACAATCGGACCATTTTTGTCTTTTGTTTCTTTTATTGTCTTTATACACTTTTGCCTTTACACTTTAATAACAGAAGAAGTCAACTTGATGTCGATTTAGAAGAAATTAATACTTTAGTAGATCCCGCGTGGAATCTTCATCACGAGTCTGATTCGTTATTATAGTGCAAGGGGTTAAAACAGCGTCGAGTGCTAAGGGTTGCTGATCGTGTGCTTTGATCTTGACGCTCGAATGTCTCCAGCCTAAACGAACCGTTTGCCCTAATCGATCGCGATTCATAGCCCCTGCTTGCACGTAACGTTCTCGATGACAGTACTCTAGCGGAAAAATTACGCAGCGCAGAAAATCACGTCGGATATACCGAGTGTCCTCCGTCATTCGCGACGCTCGTTTAACTTGGATCTGTTTAGTCGACGTCGCTCGACTTGGCTTAGTTCGTGCACCCTCGATTCTCACCACCGTCGCGTAATTCTCTGCTACGGTGGTAAATTCTTCGGCCACCGTGGTCGCGTTGCGCGCGATTCGTACGCCGCTTTTCGTTGAACGACGAATCGCGGGAGCCGCCGTTTTATTCTCCGCTCGTTACGAGTCCGACGACCTTAACGCGATCTTAACCGGGGAACGATCGGAAAAGCAGAGACGAGGGCCGCCGCCGCCGCCGCGCGCGGGTCGCCGTACGTCGGCGTCGGTCAAACGGGGTTGTCGAAGGACGCGGCGGCGACTATACTCCTGCTTCCGATAGCCCCTGCCCCAGCCTTTGCTCGCGAAAGCTGCTCTCGACGAGCAATCCGCGAGTGACGTGACACGCGAAATTCTGTATTCACGATCCGGCAGCCCTGGAATATCGGCGGACGTCTAAACGAGCCGTTGTACCTTCTGCTTTGATTTCAAAGAGCGGATCCCTAACAGCGGAGGAATATTCATTTAAATATCTGTCGATACTCGAGTCCGACGCGAGGATTGCAGCGATGTCAGCGGCTGGACTTATGTGCCCTCCGCGCGCGTTCTCGGTTCCCCCTTCTCGGTTCTCGCTTCCCCTTTCCCCGTTTCATTACCCTTCTCTCCTGCGGGAGCCCGCGTACTACCTGTCTACCTGAACGCGTTATAGAGCGCCGGGTATCTATACTCGGACCGCTGCCGCCGCCGCCACCGCCGCCGCCGCTGCCGGCCGACGTCCGATCTCTGGTCGCGGATACGTTCGATCCTCCCGCCTCTCTTTGTTTCCGACGACCTCGCCCCGCTCCCCCCTTCGGTTTCTTCGATCGGTTTTAGCCCTCGCTTCGCCGTCTCGTATCGTTTCGGGCCGTTCGCGTAAATATCGTAATCGAGCCGGTAAAACAAAGAGGGGCTGATCTCGAGGCTGTAGGTGTGCGGCGACGTCAGCGCCGGTCGGAGGGAGGAAGGAAGGAAGGACGGAAGGAAGGAAGGAAGGAAGGAAGGACGGAAGGAAGGAAGGAAGGAAGAGAGAAAGGGAGGCTGGAGGGAGAGGGGACCGAAGCGAAGGGAGGACGGAAGATGCAAGTTTGCCGCCCGAGGGTAACATTTCGCGTGTTCTTCCCCTTCCGTTGGTTGTACCACTGCTCCCTACCGTCGCCGTTCCCGCGCGTAGTCCTACTAGCAGCATTTTAATCCGGCGAACCGACGTCGCCCCGCCGCGCCCGCGCCACCCCGAATAATCAGGCTGAAATTCGTTGTCAGCGCAGGCAGGCAAATTGTCGCGAAACGCAACAAAAGAACGAGATATTAGCCGACTACGGGGCTGCGACTGCTGGCCGGACTGTGTGTACTCTATGATTCTGTGCGGGAGAGGAAGAAGGAGAGAGAGAGAGAGAGAGACAGAGGCGACGACGCGGAGAGAGCTGCTTGACATCGTCGACCGCGGTTGATTTCATCCTTCCGGGCTTTCAGCGGCGGCCGCGGCCGCGATCGCCCTCGCGAGCACCGATTCCGCGTCGCCGCGCCCCGCCGCGAAGGAAAAGAGCGACCGCGCGCGGCGCAACCAGACGGCCTTGCGCTCTTTCGCGACGATCTATTCCATTATCTCGATCGTGATACCGCGGCCAGATATCGATTAATTATCGGGTTTTCCAGTCGACGCGTTTGCATACGCCACCGCGAGACATTGATCGATCGAAAATTTATGTTCGCTCGCTCGCTCGCTAGCAGCTTGTTTTTCCGCCGGACTCTTCCACAGCTCCGCGTCGCTCTCCGGCGTTCCCAATGGCGCTGACAAAAGTCGAGGCGCGGCAATCGAAATTTCACGGACGCGGGAAAATAGCGCGGCGAGCCGATCGCGCGAGAAAGCTGGAAGCTCGCGCGGGATCAGGCGGCTCCGGGACTCTCTCGCGCGCGCGCTGCGAGGTCGTTAAAAAGAGAATAGCTTAGAGTAGCAGCCGCGGCGCGGAGCGAACCGGAGTAAAACGCGCGCGCGCGAGCGGATGGGTTGCGGTAGGTTGGTGTGTGCGTGCACGGTTGGCTCCGAAGGAGCGAGAAACGGTGCGGGCGCGAGTGCAAGGAGAGCGGAATGAATCGCTGCCACTCAAGGAGCAGTCGACGGACGTGCCGGACGGGCTGACAAGGCCGCGCTCATTCCTCTCTCGTAGCTCGTCGCTCGTTGCTCCTCGCCGGTTGCCGGTTGCTCGCCGATGCTGCGCTATCCGAGAGCACGCTTCCAACCAACCGCGTCGATATAACTGTCCACTACCGATAACTACGACGAGTTACGGTTGCTAAGCGCGCCATCGTTGTCGCGATCGCGATGAGAGAGGAGAGCTTCCCTGTCTCCGTGACACTCGCGACTTTCCGTCTTTGTCGCCTCCGCTTCTTTGTCCGCTCCCCCCCCCGTCCGTCTCTCTCTCTCTCTGATTCTCTCCGATCCTCGCCGTCTCCGTCCCGCACAGGCTGGTCGAATTAGTCGCGCTCGCTCTCGCGCCTGCTCGCGCTCGCGCGGTGTACGTTTGGTCGTCCATCCATCTACGTGTCTCCCGTACGTAACGCGTATCCCACACTCCTCGGACTCGGCTTAATTATAATACGGAGATATTTATTACCGCGCGTATCGTCTATTTCCGTCGAGCGGCCGTAGGAGGACCGGCTCGCCACGGCGAAGCGATATCGCGGACGCGAACCAAACTGGCTCTCTCTCTCTCTCACTCTCTCTCTCTCCGTTGTCGAGAAGCAGCAGAGGAGATCGACGGAGGAGCGGACGATCGGGCCGCCGGGCCGCGGATGAAAAATCGGTCGGGCGAAACTGTGCCGTGCTCGGACAGTCGACAAAGGGGGTTACCCGTGAAACGTGGAGTCTCGCCTCGGGAGAGAAGGCACGCCGCGGCGATTCCGCGCGATTCGTGGATCGCGATCCACGGTGCGCCGTGGAGCCGTGTGCGCGCGGGTCGCGTGTTCTTTCGTTTCGGATTAATGCGAGGACGGGTGATAAGACGGCGTCGAATAATACGGTCCTCCTCCACCTGCCAGCGGGCGGCGGCAGGAGAGCGAGCTCCTCCGTCCTTTTTAATTCTCCAGGGCCGACGGCCGATCTCGCTAGATGGTATCGTCGCCCCGTGGCTAGCGATTCCAGGCGAGCCTTTCAAACCGTGCCACAATAGACTTTCCGAGCGTCGCGTCAAAAGCGTCCAGCTGCCTTCTGCCTTCTGCTTTCTGCTCCGGCTCCGCGCTCCCGCTCTCGTTCTCGCGGCTACTTTTCCAGCCCGAGTCTCCGCCGGCCGTTTCTGTCTCGCGCGCGCGAGAAGGCGGACGACGCGCGCGACGCCGGAGACGGAGGCGGTGACAGTGGCGGTCGCGGTCGCGGTCGCCGCAGAATATTGTATTTTTAACGGTTCGTCCGGTTGCGCTCGCGGAGCGCGCAAACAAAACCGAGGGATCCCGCCGGCGAGAAGCTCTCGCGCGCTCAAAAGACGACGATCGTTTCCTCCGATCGGCCGGCGCATTCCCATCGACGTCAATTATTCCGATTACACCCAACCTGGTTATGCTTGTCGGAATCAATCGGTGCGACGCGATAGGAATAAGAAGAAGCCATCGAAGGGACCTCGCTTTCGCTTCTCTCGTACGCGTCGCGTCGCGTCGCAATTAATATCCTCGTCGCGACGACCTCGATCCGTCTCGATGCACCTGGCTTTCGTCTTGTCTCGCGCACTCGGACGATGACTCGGGACGACGGGACTGGAATTAATATTCGGAACCGACACCGTTCGACCCGCTCGGATTTCTCGTTCGTGTCTCTCGATTCGGAGGACCGCGTGACGCGTCTCCTCTCCCGGCCCCCCTCGCGCGCTCCTCCCCCGTCTCTTCGTCGCCGCGTCTCCTCTCTCGGCCTCTCTTCGCCTCTCTTCGCCTCTCTTCGCCGCGCCGGTCCTCGCCACGGCGACGACACCGTTCGATTGGTTAACGCGCGAACGAATCCCGCCGCCGACGACGACGACGACGACGACGACGACGACGATCGCTAGCTCGCTCTCGCTGGCCTCTCGCGCCTACACACGATTTTAACGCGCGCGACTCGCAATTTCGGCGAGCGTGTCCGCTCGCTCTCGAGAGCCGATCGGCTGCTACACACACGGTAGAAGCGATCGACTGCGTATCGGCTGTCGCGATCTCGTCGGAGCTGTCCGAGATCGAGACGAGAAAGCCAGCGCGAAGAGGAGGGTAGAGCCGCGAGCGAAAAAGGAGATCGAGTGGACGCGAAGTGGACGGTACGTCCGTCCTGTACACGTCCCGTCCCGTCCCGTCCCGTCCCGTCCCAACGTATCCCGTCTCGCACCGTTCCGTCCGTCACGTCGCTGCCGTCAGATTATCGTTCTGACAGTTTGAGAGTTATTCCGGCCGCGTGCCTGCCTGCCTTCTCACGACGTTTCGGACTTTTGCTCCTTCTCCGCCGGGGACATGGGAGCTCTCGTCGCCGCTCTCTCGTTCCATCCGTCGCGCTTCTCGTGTTCCTCCTCGAGCGGGGACCGAACCCGCCGGCGGTGGCTCGCGGCCGCGTCTTCCTGCTGCCTGGCCGCCTGGTGCTTCGTCGGCCACGGAGGCCGAACAACCACGCCGCGTCCGCGTCCCACGGAATCGAGGCGAGAGAAAAGAGATCGGACCCGGACCAACGGCCGACGGAGAAAGGCCGAACGGAACGGTGGCGGGCCCGAGCGAGACCGAGAATAACGCGAAGGGAACCGAGAGGGAACCAACCGCGCGCGTACCTGTGTATTTGAAGTCCGGTCGACTCGTTTGACCGGTGTCGATCAAATTTCCGAGGACGAGATTATTCAAGGCCGACGACGATCGAGACAAAGCTCCTTTCGGGGCCGTCTACCCCTTCTCATCGACGACTCTTACTTTTCTTCTTCGCTCGTCCGTCCGTCCGTTCGTTCGTCCGTCCGCATCGTTCGCTCACGCCCTCCTCCTTTCTCCGTCTCTCTCCTCTGTCGTCTCTCTTCCCATCGCCTTTCACCCTGCTCGTCCCTCGAGTCTCTTCATCTCTCTTTATCTCTCTCTCTCTCTCCATCTCTCTTTATCTCTCTCTCTCTCTCTCTCTCTCTCTTTCACTCTTTCGTTTCGACTTCGAAACGCGCCAGCCTTAATCTGGTCGCGGTCTTCGCGAAAAGCTTGTCGAGCGCGCGTCTCGAATCGATCGATCGGAGCAGAGTGGACGGTTCTCGTGTTCTTCGCGCGTCCATTGCGAACGCCAACGCCTTCGGGATTTCGACCGACACGGGCGGAGGCGAATAGGCAAACACAGAAATTGTTGGCATTATATCAATCTTTCGGTAACCGGCTCCCGACAGTTTCTGTAAAGCTTGCGAGACGGCTTAAGAAAATATTTGGCGAATCGTGATTTAATTTCGTTTAATTTCATTCGACAATTTGATTCAATATGATTAGATTCTATTCAATTCAATATAATTCAATTCTATTCAATTCAATTTAATTTGATCTAATTCAATTTATTTATATATATATACTTATATATTTATATATATTTATTTATTTATATATAGGTGAAGTCCTGTTTTTACAATAACTGAACGCCTTATATAGACCGAATAATATTGTCTGCATAGTTTGTAGTTTGAACGTCGAGAAAAGAGACAAATTAATAAAATAATTAAAATGTTCGATCATTAAATGCGTTTAACGTTATGTTAAAGAATGTCGATATTCTGATACAATTAAATATGGAAATTTATTAAAGCAGTCGTCTCTGGTGCGAATTTGTGAATGACTTTTCTTTATATTACATCTGATTTAGAGAATATAAAATTGATAAAAGTATGTTAAGTACAGTAGTTGCTATTAAAACAATAGCTCTTTGTACATCATTGGCGAACAGTAACTGGTTACAGAACAATTTCTCTTCTGTCTCCTAATATTCGAAGAAGATTTGACATTCGTTTCAGGGAAGATTCTATATCGAATTACAATCTACCTATCTAAGGGTTAATAGTTATTAAAACAGTTAACATTTAATATTTACAAAACTGAGAATAAGATTTCCAGAACAAGTATAGAACCACGATTCATATAACGACAGGTACATAACAGAATTAAAAGAGAAATTGAACTTTCTAAAAAGATGTTAACCCCTTGCACTGCTACTCTTCTTTTATGCTACGTTGATCCATAGTAGGACCAGCTAATTTTTATCTTTCGTATTGCCTTCATTTACTCCCATTTCTAGACCTTGACAACAGTAGAATTCAATTTGATTTCGATTTAGAAAAAGTTCTCGCGTGGAATCTTCGTCGCGAGTCCGTCTCGTTATCGCAGCGCAAGGTGTTAACACCTCATCCACGGGCAGCGCGTCGACGGCGCTTACACCCCCCGAAGCCCGGCAGCAGGGCACAGTAATTGGCACCGCAACCCTAGGCGCCCTCGAAAACCGGCGTGCGACCTCGGCCACGCGCGTCATTCGATTAATAATTCAATCCCATCGTCGTTCTCGATTGGAGTATCGTTCGAACGAAAAAAAGCCGGGAGGAGAGAAGCGAAAATAAAAAAAAGCGGGCGGAAAACGGGCGGACACGCGTGCGCGCGCGGGGGTTATGCCCACGTTCGCCAAATAATTTGGGCTTTTGTACGAGCGCCGTATAATGCGGCGCTTCCCTGCCCTCCCGATAAAATCGGGCTCGCCGCGGCGATCCAGGCCGCGATTCTCCGCGCGCGCCCGCGCCCGCACGGCGCTCCGATTCTTTTCGAGCTGGATCGAAACGGAAAATGGTGAACGGACGCGTGATCGCGCGGATCCCGTAATCGCGGGGACCGCGTTTCCCGACTGCTAATTATCGGGCGTTAATCGATGCAGCGTCGCGCTCGTTACGCGTCTATCATTAGGGAAACGCAAAAGTGTACGCGAACGGAGAACATCGGCGGCCGCGCGTATTAAAATGCAAACATTCGACTCCGATTCGGACGGTTTAATGCCTCGTTCGATTCGAGCGCGCCGGCCAGGTAATTAAATCGAATGAAATTACGAACGATTAATGCTCTGGACGCGTTCGTGGGTCACGAATCAGCGCGAAATCACCGAGTTCCCCGACAAAAACTATATTCCAAAAACAGTTATTTCATTGCCGGCGACCAACCCGCCGCTCTCCTCCTCCCCCCCGCCTTCCTCCGCACAACAGCGCGCCGTTCCGATTCGACCGCGCTCGCCTTTTCCTTCTCCCTCTCTCTCTCTCTCCCTCTCTTTTATTCTTTTCTGAAACGTTCGCTTGCCGTATTCACCGCTCGGTTTTTCAGCGTTTCGACGCGTTGAAAAAAGACGAGTACCGCGGGCCAGAAAAAGTAGAGACGAAATAGATGTTACATTTTTCCGCGTCGTATTACGTTGTACATACATACGAAGTGGAACGAGTTTCGTCCCCACCGCCCTCACCACCACCACCACCACCAGCACCACCGCCGCCACCATCGCCACGGACGGAGAGCATTATGGCGAAATACTGGGGATGCATTCGCGCGCACCTAGACGTTTTTGGACGTAGCCGCGTGATGCGGTGTTCGCCTGTGCGAACGCGGGAGCAGCCGCGTGTGCGAGCGAGTTAATGCCACCGCTCCGGGGACCCGCCGCGACATTTCCCTGATGAAGTTGAGCCGCGACGAGTAATAAGGGTAGCGCGAGAGACGGACACGCGGCGGAGCGATGCCGAAGCCGGGATAGGGGCGTGCGAGAGACCGTGCTGCGCGGGTTGTAGGACGACGGAGCGTAGGTAGGGCGGAGGGGCGCTGCTGCCGCCGACCGGTCGGTCAGCTATACGGAATCGCTCGATGCGGAGAGCAATCTTCTTCTCTCGCCGCGTTTTTCGAGGATTCCTCTCGGCTGGCCGTGTACCGGTGCACAATCCCTCGACCGTTCGAGTGGCTATCGTCGACGGGTGGAGAGGGTCGCGCGCAGTCTTCTTCGGGTCTGAACGAGGGATACGGGGAATGGTAAGCCGAACGGGTACTGGTACGTGCAGAGTGCACGGGAACTAGAAGGAGAACGGGAACGAGAACGAGAACGAGAACGGGAACGGGAACGCGACGTTGAGGTCTGTCGTAGTTGCGCGCGCCCCGATATCGAACGTACGCTAGCTAAACTCAAGGTGGTCCACTACATCCCTGGGTGAAGTTGACGCGCGGGGTGGACCTGTCGAGGAGAAGGGTCGAGGCTGGAAGCGGACGTGACACGGCCGTCTTGTGACCCGTACCGTTCCAGCTAGGCGAGGCGAGACGAGGCGAGACGAGGCGAGACGAGGCGACGCGAGGCGACGCGACGCGACGCGCCGCTCTTTCCCCGTCCAACCCTCTCTCGGTTGCTGGCTCTCGGCTCCCGGTCCTCGACCCACGTCCCCGACCCCTTCCAGTCCACATGCCACCGTGCCGACCGACCGCCGCTAGTCCAGCTCTATTGTTGTTATTATTAAAGGGGGTCGCTGGGGGTGGCTGCCGCTCGGGTGAGAGGGACGATGACGGAAAGGAAGGCGGCGTCTGCAGGTGACAGATGAAACAGCTCCCTCTTTAGATCCCTCTTGTTTTCTCGCTTGCTCTTCCCGGTTCTCTGCCCTCCACCCCCACACCCTCTCCTTTCTCTCCTCCCTCCCTCTCTTTCTCTCTCTCTTTCTCTGCCTCTCTCTCATTCTCGCTTCCTCTACATACCTTTTCGTTTCTCCTCTTCTTTGCACAGTCGAGCGCGCCCTTACGGAAAATGAGATAGACAGCGCGACGAGAAGGGGGATCGGGGCTCTCGCTGTTTCGTTATCGCGAACCAGCTTTCGCGCTTCGCGCACCACACCCCACGCTCTTTCGATACTTCCGTCGCCGATGAAAGATCGCGAGAGACCGCGGCCGCGTGTTTCGATCGGCCGCGCGTAATCGTGACCGGTCGTCGTAGGCTGTCGGTCGAATCCGGACGTCTGCGACGATGCGACGACGGTTCGACACGTAGAAAGGAGCGTTCGAAATCTATTAAAGCGGGCAGCATATTCGCGACGGTGTCTGCGAGCCAGGGCGGACGAAGGAAAGAGGAGAGAAAGAAGGAGGGCGACCGTCGCGTCGGTTGGTCGAGGTTAGTTCCATCACGGTCCGGCGTGCCGACAGAATGGACACGCGTGGAATGCACGTTTCGCGTTCTTCCTGGTCGTGTCGACGAAGAAAGCGGCTCTCCTACCTACATAGGTTTACTGCGAATTCTCCGGTTCTACCGCGCGGGGTCCCGCGCGCCCGCCGCTCCTCCTCCCCGTTCTCGTTCCGAAATAACTCGACGTCACGGATCGTCACCCCCTTTAATCGCAGCCGGCAGCACCCAACACGGATAGAGGATGCTCCGGCATCCCGGCGGCGTTTACCGAACCGCCCGGGAACTCTCCCGGCCGAGAGAACCCGCCGAGATTCGAGGATCCACCGGAGATCCACGAGAGACGAAACCAATAAAACGCTCTCTCCGGGCACGATATTCGGATGTCCCGGGAAAACCGTAGGCGACGGGAATGGAGACGGAGACGGACCGGAGCCGGGACGACCGACTCGTTTGCACACGCTCGTCTCTTCCGTCGCTACCCTCGCCCCACCATTCGCCCGCGCGAGCTTTCGCTTTTCCGACGTGTCCGCCCTGCCTGTTATCGGGCGTCGTTCGCTAGCGACTCGAAGACAAAATCCTCCGCTCGGGAATGCCCTTCCCCGCTGAATATGCAATGAAGCGAACGGGTGTGGTTCCGCTGGCCCCCGCGGGTTCGCATCGTTTGCTCCGCTGTTCGCTATTTGTCGCCGCTCCTGGCTGCTGCTGCTGCTCGCTCGCTCGATTCGACCCCGCGCAACCCCCAGACCTTTCTGTTTCCCGTGCATCCCGCGACGCGCCGAGACGCGGGTCGCCTCTTGTCCGTCAACTGGAATCCGTCCAAAGGGCGAACGACGATGGACGCCCAGGCGTCGTCGTCGCCGCCGCCGCTCACGGCATTGATCTGTCGGACGGCTGTCTTGATATCGACGGTGGACGCTCGGGGTGGTGGGAGGCTCCGGAAAGCCGGGCTAAGCGGCTAAGCGGCTATGCGGCTATGCGGCTATGCGACCGCTAGACGATCGCGAACTTATTCGCGATACTCACTCGGTTTCTGCCACCGACACGCACCCCGCGTCTTCGACCAGTCGTCGGCTCGTCGCTCGGTGTTCGCATCGGAGCGATACCCCAGCGGAACCGCGGACCCACCGGCCCTTAATCACAGCTCTCTCTCTCGGCTTTACGACCTCGGACCAAATTCTGCGAACTAGCCGCGAGATCGTTATTGCGGTAAGCCAGACAAATCGCTCGTTTCGTGCCGCCGTCTATGCCAGGCCCCCCGCGCCCGCTCCTTGTTGTGCAGCGTACAATCGAGTTCCGAAATTTCGCTCGATCATCCGCAATTACGAATAACCCTAATTTTCTTGATCCTCCGAAGGACAAAGCGAGGAGCTGCGTTCCCCCTTGCGCGATCCGCGAACGCCTTCTGCGCCTCGATCGCAGCTGCGGAATCGTGTGCACGGGCGAGCAACACGTATTCCGTCCACCCTTTCCTTGCTCGCCCGGTGCCGGAGGTGTCGAAAGGCGTTGTCTCCGATTACTCGAAGCTCGAACTTAAACTTTGCCCTCTTGAAGCTCGCTTTTACGCTGGTGACGCGTTCTTCGGAATTAATTTTCGTTGAACGAACAGTAATACATAATATGCAAAATTGAAGCAGAAAACTTCAAGGACCGAATTTATTAATTCTTTCTTTAACTTTTGGTCGACGAAAGTAGATACACGACCGCAAAGAGTTATGGTCCATCTCTTACTCGTTCGAACGTTTTTTATTTCATTTCGAACACCGCATTATACGATGACAATGGCAGTTTAGCAGGTTAACACGATGAGCGTGGTGTCAGTCATCGGTAACTGACACGGTCCGAGCGGAAAGTATGGCGTCGATCACCGGTGGTCGATGGTATAAAATTTGAAAAATTATATCCCTCTGCCTAAACGAGTGCTAAATAATTTGCGGGTCCGTGAAAGGGATCCGCTGAAATATTTCTTGCCGCCGAAAGAAATATTAATGAGTGTATTATTAATACACGGTGTTCCCGGGTTTCGCGGAATATTATAACGCGGGCTAATCGAAAAGGAAGGTAAAACAGAGGCTTGGCGCTTAACGTGTTAAGCGGCGTGTCAGTCACCGGTGTGATTGACGCTATACTTTCCGTTCGGGCCGCGTCAGGGACCGGTGACTGACGGTGTACGATTTGAAAAATCATATTCTCCTATTAATAAATTTTAAATTATTTCGGAATCGCGCGAATAGTTGCACCGAGATAATACTCGCTGCTATAGGATGTGCACTCGTCGTTCGCACGTGTGCTTGAATATTACTCACGTATTCTACAACACGTACGCTGCATAGTATTCTCAATTTTTATAGATCATGATCGCGCAGTCTGAAAGAAACGGGAGACGATAAAATCGACCACCGAAATTGTCGCGAAACTAAAGCAATTTCATTAATTAAACTGAAACTAGAAAGTTAAAATTTATCATAATGGATGACGGCAGAAGTTCTTCATCGACATTCTAGTTAACCCCTTTGCACTACAATAACGAGTCAGTCTCGTGGTGAAGATTTTATGCAAGCTCTACTAAATCTGAATATTATTAATTTCTTCTGCATCGAAGTAAAAATACATTCTTCTGTTATCAAAGTATAGAAAGGAAGGTAAATAAAGACAATACCGGAAACAAAAATTCTCTGGTCCAATTAGGAAAATCATTAAGTACGAATAAGTGTTAATCGTCGCTTAGTGGTAGTGCAAGGGGTTAAATTCAGTTTGCTCGAATATATTACAGTGAAAATGAAGTTTCAAAGTTGATCAAAAATTAGCGCCACCGACGTTCGATAAATGCCGTTATCCTCGCGTCAAACGGAATTTTAATAATAAATAAAATATTAACATTTTTTTTCAAATTGATCTTTTTTCTATATAATTTTATATATAATTCGTTTCGAGGGTCGCGTGTACCGTTTTCTGGTGCTCCTACCTTTAATCGACGACCCGCAGTCCACGGTTTGTCATCCAAAAAGAGGTCTCTTCGCGAGCGAGCAAGTGCAGATCAATACTTTTTCGACGTTCTCGAAAACAAGCGGCGTGGTCGGGCGGCTCGTTGGAATCCGGCATCGCGTCGAATTCGTGTGGATCGGCGGATAGGGTGGCGGCCGAAGGAGGTGATCGAAGAAGCGGGCAAAGATGTTCCGTGCGGTGCCCGGACCGATACGTACGCGAGTAACAGGACGAGAAGGAGGATTTGAGGGTTCGGGTTAGGTTGGTCGCCTGACCCGGTTGACAATCGATTGACGGCTGTCGCCAAGACCCTCGTACCACCCTTTCCACCTTCCAGCGTAGCGGAACTCCCCGATCGAGTCGATTCCGTCACCCTCGTTCTCGCACGATGCCCGCTCCTTCCTTCGGCTCGAACACGTTTCCCTAATTATCTCCTGCCAGAGAAACGAAAACGGTCCGACGTGCTCGCTCGCTCGTCCGCGCTCGACCAGCTCGCTCGCTCGCTCGCCTCTTCTCCGTCGATCGATCGGACGCCGAAGATTCTGTCGCGCGCGCTCTGGCCGACGGCGGCTCCGCTCCGGCGTTTCGAAAAAATTCCCGAATTCGCGCGAGCGAACTCGTTACGGTCGAAAGTCGGTCCGCGTCGCGTCGATCGACGTCCTCTCGGCTCGCGATTCCAAATTTAATTAGGGCTGTGCCGGCGCTCCCTGCCCACCCCCTCCCCCCCCCCAACCCCGATGAAACCGCAATTCCTTCTTCTCCTAGCGCGGTGATCCATTCCGGACCGTAAAACTCGAGATGGGGACCGGCGATCGTTCGGCGAGAGCGGAAAAGCCGAGGAACGAAGGCGGGATTGGCAGGGAACGGTCACGGACGCGAGCGTCGGGGTTGTGCGCGTCCGGGATCGGGTGTCCGGCTGGGAGAGGCCGCCGAGAAGAAAAGAGAGTGACCCGTAGGAGTGCGTCGAGCGAGAGAATTCACCCTGAAAGGGTATCCAGAGGGTACGATGCGCCGGCACCGATTATACGCGAGCGTACTCGCGTCCGTGTCCACGTCCGCGTCCGCGTCCACGGTGTGTCCCCCTTTCCGTCACACGGTCGGCCGTGTGTACGCCGAGAAAGCTTTGCGAAGGTAACAAGCGGCTGGCTATACCTATACGTGTACGCGCACACGTACACGTGTATATGTGCCGGGCGGTGTTGGATATTATTTGCCGGGGACAGTGACAAACGCCCGTCAACGTCATTTCCACTCGCAACGTCGGCTTCCTCCGACAGCACGAACACCGCGCCGCGATATCTCCCTCTCCGCGAGACAAGTTCGTCTCTTCCTCTTCCTCCGCCTCCTCCGCCGCCGCCGCCTCCGCTGGCACCTCGGCCTCTCCACCTCCGCTCCCGTTCCTTCTCGCTCGTTCCTCTCGCGGGAGGCGAGCTAGAAACGTGACGAGCGTATCTAGTTCTGGACCGACTCGTCGTCTCTGGCAGCCATCGAGAGCCGCGTCTGGTGTGGCTGGTGGCTGGTGGCTGCCGACTGCCGCCGCGGCCTGCTCCTTCTCGCGCTCCTGAAAGAACCGGCGCGGCGTCACGCGTCGCGTCCCGCTTCGATTCGCAAAGGGGTTTACGGATTCGCGTCGAACCAACCCCTCCGCGGGGAAACGGTCTCGCGCGGGGGGGCGAGGAGAGAGAGAGAGAGAGAGAGAGAGAGAAAAAGTCCGCGGACTTGTTCGCGCGGCGGAGCCAAGACGCGGTCGGAGACGCGGAGAAATCGGCCGACCGCATCGCTGAGAAAGAGTGGGGTTCGTTGGACAGGAGGGTGTACGGCAGCCGAGGCAGGAAGGGGGTACGACGGCCGCGGCGGCCGAGCGTGGAGGAGAGAGGAGAGGAGAGAGAGAGAGAAGAGTCGGGGAGGGGGCGTAGGTAGTCATTATGTGGAGGGAGGTGACGTCACTGACGGTGACGGATGGCTACGCGTCAGGCAAGTATAAACCCCATGGTACCCAATAAATTATTGCAACTATAAATTACTTCTGTGCTCACGATATAATGCCTCGGCTACCGCCGCTGCGACGTTGGTGTGCGTGGACGCATACAGGCACGCGTGTGCGTGCTGTCGCGTCGGTGTCGAAGGTGGGGCGTGCAAACAAAGGTGGTGCGATCCCGTACTAACTAGCCTCGACACGGGCGCAACCCACCCCGTCGACTCTTCTTTCCGACCCTCTGATTATCTTTCTCCGTTTGGCCGTTCGGCCGCGCGGCCGAATAATCCTCGCGATGAGAGCCGCTGACCGACTCGTGGTAATTCGGTTCACTTAGTAATAAGCGCAGTTACGGATCGTCGCATCGGATCGCGTCGCGTCGCATCGCATCGCATGCCATCGGGGTTCGGCAGTATCGGTTCGGCAGTATCTGTCTCTCATCGCGATGCCTCCGGGAGGGAGAGAGAAAGAGAGATAGAGAGAGAGAGAGAGTGAGAGAGATAGATAGAGGGAGCGCTAAGAAACGGAGGGCAGATATTATGGGCGAGCGAGCGAGTTATACGTTTTGCCGCATGTGCGTCGCATAAATCTGCCACGGATCTCGGTTCCGACCTCCTTGCAAACCGCGCCCGAACAATTTCTAGACTTCGATGCCGATGATCGCTCGTTTCGATTCGTCGGTCGACCAACCACGAGCCTTCGATCGGATATCGGTGCCCGGGACTATCGCGGCACTCGGACATTCGGTCGCGAGCGAGCGAGCGAGCGCGATACCCGGTCCAGGCGGAGAGAACCGGCCGAGACGTGGCGAGAACGGGGCGAGACGGGGAGGGGACCAGAAGCAGAAGCAGAAGCAGAGTCAGAGGCGGAGAAAAGGCAAGGGTAAAGAGATCGAAAGCTGCGCGCACCTGTCCTTCCGTACATCAGCCGTCCGTCATCCGGAGGACGGATCGTTCCCGGTCGGTGCGGCGTCTTCTTCCGAGGAACGTCTGTCGGGTTCCCTCTTTCGCTCGTTGAACGCACTCTCTCTCTCTCTCTCTCTCTCTCTCGGCCTTTCCTCGCGCCACCGCATCGCACACTTATTTACGTTGACACAATATTTATTAGGACGGATCGGTGAGGCGGTCGTTCTCTCGTTCGCTCGTTCGTACGAGGCGGCACACAGCCTATTTCGGGAGCCGCTCCTCGCGGCGAGGTCCGGCCACAGTCGGTCGTCTCGCGGGATATCCTCCGCGCTCCTCTACGGGATTAAGACGCGAACCGGACACGCGCTTTATTTTTTTCACGGCTGTCGCGAAGCGCCGATTCGGGACGACGCGCCGCGTCTAGGGCCTTTGTCCCCGTTTGCCGGTCCGTCGTCGCGGGGTTCGGTGCCGGGAAAACGTCCGAATCGATCGACGGCCCGTTTCGCTGCGCTACCACGGCCACGACCACGACCACGACCACTTCGCGCGCCCACGACAGAGGCTGTGCAAACGAAACGATAACCGGACGGATCGACACCAGCTGCTCCGTGTTTGTTGCCGGTTCTATAAATAGAGCCGGCCGGTCGGTCTTTCTCGCGAAGTCGCGGCATCCGTCCCGCGATCCTTTCGCTCTCTCTCTCTCTCTCTCTTCGTTCCCCCCTCGGAGTATCCTTTCCCCTCTCCATCGCGTTTCCACAGTCTACTTTTTAACTCTGTCGTTGATTCGTCGCTCGTCGCCCGTTGCTCGGTGTGTTCGGTGCTTGCTCCGCTCGGTTGCTCGATGCTCGCAGCCGACTCGGGAGACGATGCTTCGCTGACAATTATTGTTGTCACGGACTTCGCGTCGGCAGTCGGTAACAGAAGTGACGGTTCGAAAGGCGACGCGACGCGACGCGACGAGACGCGACGCGATGCGACTCGACGCGGCGCGACACTCGACCGAGGAAAGAGACGCGACGACAACCGAGAGATTCGGAGGCCGCGGACGCGGAACGAGGACAGCGCAAGGATAGACGGGAAGAAGAGTGACGGATATCGTGATGAAGGCGTCCTCCTGTCGTCTCTGTTCCGCCACCGACGGCAGGCCGTCGCCCCCGTGCCCCGTCCCGCGCCCCCTCGAAGCCGCTCGAAGCCGCGCGGTAGCACCTCGGCCCTCCGTCCCGACACCCTTTCCGCAGCTTCCGTCGCTACTTTTCGAACCGCGTCCGGCCCCGAGACGCTCCCGAGGGAATTGGACCGCGAGCGCGGCCGCCGGTGCACGCCGAGGCCATCCAGCGTCGCGAAACGAGTTTACGGGCTCGCAATTTTTTCGAGCGGAAGTCGCGGTTGCAACGGCAGCACCTACGGCAGCCGCGCATCGATCATCACTGTCGCCTGTTGCGCGATCGGGTGAACGGACGAGAGAGAGAGAGAGAGAGAGAGAGAGAGAGAGAGAGAGAGAGAGAGGCGAGGCGAGGCGCGGCGGCGAGCTGCGAGATAGGGCCACACGGCGACGAGGAGACCAGACGAGCCGAGACGCGACGAGTCGAGACGAGACGAGACGTGGCGACCGAACCAACAAACGAAGGAACGGCGGCCGAACGGTCGGTTTTACCGGACGACGCGCGTTCCCCCGTCATCCATCATCCGGTCGTCCTACCTGCATCAACGGACGCACCTACGGCGCGACCGTACGCGCTCCATCATTAATACCATTCGGTCGAGTACGCGCGACGCGATTCGCTCGATCGCTTCTCTCCTCGCTTCCGCGCAACGGTGCGACTGACCCTGGAAACTCGCGAATCGCCCGCGGGTGAAACCTCCGCCGCGCGCGATCCCTCGGTCCACCGCCGTTGCCGCCGAATTCGTCGCCCGTAGGAACACTTTCCGCGGCTATCGCGCTCGGGTCCGTCCGTCCGCCGAGTCCGGACCGCGTCCGTCGCCTCGTCATCTTTCACTTTCGCGACCCTCCTTCCTTTTCCATTCGTCTCGGTTCCGCCCCTTCTCGTTCCGTTTCTTCCTTCTGCTTCATTGTCGTTTCTTTTTCACCGGCGACGTTCTTTGTCGCCCTCTCATCCCGCGGTCAACAATGTTTCGGGGTCAACGACCGCGTCCAACCCGAGAAGAGAGAGAGAGAGAGAGAGAGAGAGAGAGAGAGAGAGAGAGAGAGAGATCGGCTCTCGATCGGAAACGTATAGAGGACGAGGCATTGCTCTCCCATCGCCATGGTCTCCTTTGAAAATTTCGTCGAGGAACCGCGGAACCGCGGACGACGTCGTCGCATATTTTTCGCAGCTTTGTCACGGAAATCCGAGATCCGGCTCGGCGCGACGGCAGCGGCTCGTACGATATACGACTCGGTAGAACGGCCGCGAGAGAAAGATTGAACGCGGGCGACGCGACAACAAACTCGAGCGCGCGCGCTCGCGCGGGCATCTCGAGCCGGCAGCGTACGCGCGCGGAGAAGAGTGTTGGTACGCTGGTAGGCAAAAGGTGTCGGGGAAAGCAATCAGCCGATGCGGATGCGGATTCGGAATCGGGATTTTCGCGACAGTCTCGTCTAGGATCGCGCGAGATTGAACGAGGCGTGTCCAAGTGCCGCGACTACAATATCCTTTGAAAATCAAAGGGACGGCCCGTTTCCGACGACTTCGCTTTCGATACCTTGTCTCGTCTTGTCCCGTCTAACTCGTGCCGCGTCTCGTCGCGTTCGATCGGTCGTCTCTGCATGTCCTAGATCCTAAAGACAATAACTAGTTAGGGTTGGTACCTTAGATTATCGTAAGGTTACTTACTTAACCCTTTGCGGACGGAGCCGCTCGACGTCTGACACCTGGCGACTAGTGGATGACAGGTATTGGAGCGCGCAGCAAAGAAAATATTCACGTTTGCGTTATAAAAACTAAAGCTTTAGTCAAATAACTTTTTCATAGAATCCAACAAAGTCGTAAGCAAACAAATTTAGTCATGTATAGGATGTTGTAAGATGTGAAAAACGTGTAAAACTTTGGCGATTCCTCTGGTTCACTGAAAGACTGATTCGTTTTGACCCTACCATGGTCTCGCATCGAAATCTCTAATTTCATTGAGAGGCAGCTAGACTTCTTAAGCTAGTATCCCCATGCGTATCTTATCGATTAGGATGACAGACGTACGCCAGCAGCAGCGCGAGAATTGGGCGGCTGTATGCCGACACTCGTCCGCAAAGGGTTAATAATCTAAACCATTGCCAAGATGGCGAAGGGCCTAGCTTCCGTAGACACCATTGGTAGCATCCCTCCTCGCCCACAAGCCAACGGTAGACGCTGTCCTCGCGCTCCGTGGCCCGAAACAAGAAAGAGCACCACCCCGACCAAAGGTCTCGAACGTCTCAATCGGGCGCGCTCGCCGGGGAGAGGCACCGGTGAAGAATCGTCGGTCCGGGCATCCGCGGGCCGGGCGACGCGTTTTTTATGCAGAGAGGTGGAATCGCGAGGCGTAGGCAGAGGCCCGGACACCGGAGTCCGGAGTCCGGAGACCGTTCGGACGTAAAGGAGAGCGGGAACAGGAACGAGAACGATGGAACGTGGCGTGGCACGAAGAATGGGGGAGCGATTCGACAGGCTGATGGAGTGAGTGTTGACTTAGGATAACAGTCGCCTCATCGGTCAATCAGTCAGGTAGACTATCGTAGGTCGGTGCTCCGTCTTCGGTTCGGTCCTGTCCTGTCGTCTCGTTCGGACGGCTAAGTGACTCACGAATACGACCACCCGACGTTTCGGTTCGGAAGACAAAGCGATTCGAAAAAGAAGAAGCCGACCGAGCCGCGCGGGAACAAGGAGGCAAGAAAGAGAGCGAGAGGGAGAGAGATCAAGAAAAAGAGAGAGGAGCTCGGAGGACCGAATCGTAAACATTCGCATCGACGCCGTCCGCGTCGAAAAACTCGCTCCGACCGGATCATCGTCGTCGCCTTCGTCGACGTAGCGCCGGGCCTCGTCTCCTAGGTCGCGAAATGGTTTTGGATCGACGAACAGCGCGGGGATCGCGACCGAATCGAGATTGTGTAGAATCGAAACAAGAGTGGTCGGCGCGAGCCGCACGGAACGATCTTTTCGAGGCCGAGCGTCGTGGATCCGAGAGCCGGTTGCTTCGAGAGGAAGAAGCAGCGCCGGCGAGAGGGATGCGAGAGGGAGCACGAGGGAAAGGCAGAAAGAAGGACGGAGGAAGGAGAATGGATTCACCCGTCAGTCACACTCTGGCAGACCGCGAGAGAATCACAATGCGGAGCCTCCCTTTGCTCTTCGCCTCTCTTTGTCGTTCTAGCCGGCTAGCTCTCTCGCTCGCTCGCTCGCACGCTCGTCCGTCCGCCCGTCTGTCCGTCCGTCCGTCCATCCGTCCGTCCGTACGGCTGCCTGCCTGTCCATCCGTTCGTCTCTTCGTCTGCCTCCTGTCACTCTCCTCGCCAGCCTCCCGACGGTTCTCGCATCAGGAATTCATCTCCTCTCCTATCCTGTCCTGCCTTGTCCTCCTCCGTTGCTCCTTTTGTTCCTTCCCTCTCGTCGCCGCTCCTTCCTGCCTTCTGTCTCGCACTTGATTCTCCTGCGCGTTTGTTTTCCAGCTTTCCCGCTTTTCCTCCCCGATTCCTCGATCCCCCGACCGTGTCCCGGCTTATAAGTCTGGCGCGCACGCGGTCGTCTAGACCGGCCCGTGGCCGCGAACCATCCAATATTATTCGGCGTCCGTTCTCCCCCCGCGCGAAGGGCCCGCTTCGTAAATAACCAGCTAAACAAATGAACGCGTTCGAGCGTGCTCACGGATTAGTCGAAACCCGAGGACGTATCGTCGACGGCCGAACGTCGGGAGGCGTAGATAGCGGCCCGTCTAACGCCGCGAAAAGAGAATGCCTCCTTATCTGAATTTACCCGGCAAACAATTAAGCGTACGCGGCTCGCCTTGGATTTTCGCAACGCGAGACGCCTCGTGCGCAACAACGAGTTTAATTGTTGGCAAACGCGGCCGATTTAACGCGCCGATGCCGCATAAATTTAGACGGGACGGGACGAGACGAGAGTGAACTCGCCGCTACCGCAAACCTCTCTCGGGCGTATTAAAATTTACGAGACGATAGTCCGCCCCGCGGCCGAGTCACGAGCGCGGAGGCATCGCGGGAACGCTAATCTCCGCGGCCGGGGGGGGCCTCGAGACGCACGAAACTCGTTACCGCGGCGCGCGGCGCGACGGACCCTGTGTCGCGGGGGCTTTCTCGCGCCGGGTCCGACGCCGTCCGAAAAAGTCGCCGTCGATCGGCTCCGCTCGTTTCCGAGAGCCTCCTCCTTTTCATTCCGATCTGGCGCTAATTTGCTCGGCCGTCTGTTCCTCCTCTCCGCGATACGTCGCGCCGAGAAAGACGAAACCCGGGGGAGAGGCCCCCGGAACGGGGGATGAGAGAGGCGCGAACGACGCGCGCCTAGCAAAACGAAGCGAAAGCATGTGTGTGTGTGTGCGTGTGTGACACGAGAGGAGAGAAAAAGAGAAAGAGAGCAGGGAACGAGGTGGAAGAGCGCGGAACGGACGAAAACGGACGCGACAGGACGAAACGGGGAACAGAGATCGAGGATCCCCGGTTCGGAACGGGCGGAGCAGTCCTCCGGTGGTCCGCCCTGGTCCCTCGCGTATCCCTTCTGCACTCTCTCTCTGGGTGCAGGCTCTCGATTCCGCGCCGTCCTCGAGTCGTTCCTTTTGTCCCCGGGGGTTTGTCGTCCTCTTCCTCGTTCCGCGCGTCGACGGTTCCCGTCTTCGCGATCGTTGGTCGATTCTTCCTCGAACGCCTCCCCGGGTTCTCGACTCGGTTCGCGTTCGACTCGACTCGACTCGACCCGACCCGACCCGGCCCAACTCTCGGCTCGGCTCGGCTCGGTTCTGCTCGGCGCGCAGCTTCCCTGGCATCGGATCGTTCACGGTCGCGCAGGGCTTCGGAAGGGACGCGCTCCGGTCGAGAGAGACAATGGACAATGGGGACATAAATCTGCGTAATTAGTTGCCGATGCCTCCGCGGATCGATGCGCGATCTCTTTTCCCTCCTCGTTCTGCGACCCATCGGCGAACAAACGATCGTTTGGTTGGCCAGTCGGCAAAGTAGGACGGTGCTCCGCGCACCGCTTGTCCCCACCCTCTCGAAAGGGAGGTGTGCGGGTACCTTTCCGCCTCTTTCGTTTTCCTCGGCCAAAGATCGGCATCCACGGCCTTCCGTCTCGCCCGTACAAGATGGCGACGTGGCACGCGGCTCGTGGCTCGCCGTCCGGAACCATCCCCGGCTACGAACCGCGTTCGCCATTCGTCCACGCGTTGCTCGACGGCCGCGAGGGTGAAACGAATTTTAACGCCGACGGCGTTACCATAATTCTTTGCTGCTTGTTTGCATAGTGCAAGACGTCAAATCGACGTGCGCCATTTATAGCTATTTAAGTTATTTATTTATTTAGCATGTAATATCTTGTCTACTTATTTCGTATTTATTTCATACTTAAATTATTTAATATACTATTTTTCCTTATTACGTCAATTAAATTAGGGGAAATGATCGAAAGCATTAGTAGATAAAAGCCGACGACGCCTTGACCTTTTTAGTACCGAAGAACGACACATATCGTTGATGGCTACTCTTGGACAAATATTGTTTACTTAATATTTTTAGTAAATGACGATTTCATTTCTTCTCCCTCTTTGAATTTGGTAATTTTCAGGTATTACAGAATTATTGTCATTTCTTTCTATCATATTACATCAACCGAGGTTTGTACATCTTGCTCGGGTAAATGTGATTTTTTAGTTGGCACTGAAAGGGTTAAGAACTGGGTACCAATGCGGTTTAAATGCGTCATGAACCACAGCGATAGCAAAGGCTCCAAATGAGATGACTGAACCATTATAGAAGTCTCGCGTGTCGCAAAAACGATCGCGGTCCACAATTAAGCGATTTCAACAATCGAAGCGAGCACGAGCTTCGGGAAGGGAGAGAGCGCGCGATCTCTGAACGTCGCGGGAGAAACGGAGACCGCGCCGCCAGACGTCGTCGACCCTGTCGTCGCCGTCGACGTTGGCGTCGTCGTCGAAAGGCAGATTAATGAACAGATAACGGCATTGTTCCGGCCGGCGCCCCCGCGTTCGTTTCCGAATTCCCGGTTTTCAGCCGTTCCGATGAAATCGACTCGCCGGCCGACTAACCGCGGGCTATTTTGATTCCAGGGGAGGACGGAGTCGAAGGCTCTGGGCCAGGGCTGGCCGCCGACCTCCAGGGCGAGGAGGGCGATTGCGCGGAGGATGACGGGCCGATCAGCCCCAGCGAGAGGGTTTGCGCGGCAGCAGCCAAAGAGACCGAGGACGGCGACGCGACCGACGACGAGGACGACGAGGATGCTACGCCGCCCACTCCACCGCCATCCGCTACAGCACGATTGAATCCTACGATTTTGAGGGACACCGGACCTCCGGACAGGTAAATGGCGTGTCCGATTCTTGGCGATCGTGGCGAATTCGCGGGAGAGTGCGCGCGCGCGCGCGCGACAACGCGTGGAAGAGGGCGAAACGGTGTGTAGGTGGGCGCAGCCGGCGAGGGAGTTCGGGAGACGAGACGGCGGGACCGTCGAAAGTAAAAACGTAAATTTCAACGCGCACGATTCCCTTCAAACTCATTAGCCGGTGCTTTACTCTCGGGGCTTCGTCGTAAACCGCCTAAATCAACGGGACCGATGCTGCCGTTCTCTTTGAACTCGCCGACGTCGGATGAGCCTCCGTGTATGTACCCACACCGGCGTTCCCGTTGTTTGAGCGCAACGAATCGTCACGGATCCGTGCGGTGCGGTGCGGCAAGAGGCGGGACGACGAGCGCGCGCGGGGCGGCTCGTGAACGAGCGAGACGCGGCAAACAGTGTTAAATGCCTCCGAAGGGAAACGAGAGACGGACGCGCGGCGATAAAGGGAGAGGGAGCCGCGGCGGCGGCGGCGGCGAAAACGCGAGGGCACGGGATAACAGGGAAGTCGGGTAAGAGAGAGACGAGGGGATAAACAAGCCGGTGCCAGACTGATATCGGTGACTGCCGTGCGACGTCACACAGCTAATAGAGATAGGCACGTGTTACGCGTCGCTCCCGTCGTGCCGCACCGTCGACGACCGGCTCCTCCCGACGACGACGACCGACCGGCCACACCGTTGACCGTCGCTCGACGACCGGCGACCGGCGACCGGCGCGGCGATCCCACCAGCTCCGTCGCCTAGTCGGTGACACCGCTTCGCCAACGCTCGGCACCGCTTTGCCGCATCGTCGCTCGCCGCGGGGGCGGCCGCGACGCGCGTGTCGGTTCCTGTGTGTGTGTGTGCAGGTCCACGTGCCGGTGTGGGTTGTGCGTGTGCCACGGGCTGCGTCAGTGGCGCCTCCGAACCTCGCGGCGCCCCGCCTGACCCCGAAAACTTCCCCTGCATGCGTGCCGCTGCTCCCCTTTCATCTCGCGGCACGCATTCGGCATTCGGCATTCAGTCAGGAGCAGTCAGTTACGAGCGAGCCGTCGGCACGCCTGCAACCTACTCCAGCCCGGTCGGCATCGCGCGCGCCGTTTTCGAATCGAGGACCGTTCCACGCCGGGCTCCGCGGCTCGAGCACCGCGTGAGCATGAGGGATAGCGCCCGCCACGCGTTCGCGCGCCTCTCACAGGTATCGATCGCTCGTGCACGTTTTTCCCGCGATCGGAGATCGCTCGCGCGACACCGACGACACACCGTGACCGCGATCGTGATCGTGATCTCGTGGCCGTGATCGTGATCGTGGTCGCGATCGTCCTCGAACGCGAGTCTTCCTCGAATGCGCGCCAAATCGGTGGAGGCCCGCGACACATACCCTCGATTGACGAGCACGCGGCGTAACCAGCTCTCCGTCTGCTTGATGTTTCAGAGAACCGATGAGTCCGCGCTGCCCTTCTCGAGATTCACGGGAATCGTCCGGTCCGGCGACTGGTAGCCCGCCGCCGCCAGCAACGAGGAGCAGCGCGAGTCCGGTCAGCCCGAGCGGCATCGTACCCCTTCCGCTCGGCGGTCACCCCCTGCTGCCGCCGCATTCCGCGGCCATGATGGCGGCGTACTTGCAACAGACTCACCAGAGGCTGCTGCTCGGCCACTCGCCCCTGTCCCGGGGCTCGGTGTCGCCGCTGGTGTCGTCCTCGTGTTCGCCGCCGGCCGCCACCCCCGGGCTCCTGGTCTCGCCGAGCAGCGTCGGCGAGGTATCGCCGTCCGCCACGCCGTTGCCGGCGGTCCTCGACTTCAGCACGAGGAAGGCCTCGTCGACGGAGGACGACGAGGAGGAGCAGATCCTGAACCTGAGCAAACCGCCGACCCCCTCCTCCTCGACGGAGACGAACAACGGGCCGTTGGACCTGTCGGTGCCGAGCAGAAAGCGACCGGGCCCGGAAGACTCGCCGCCACCGCCCGTTCGCAAGTCGTCGCGGCTGGCATCCGGGTCCGCTGCGGCAGCCGCGGCGGCTGCGGTCGCGGCAGCCACCGCCGCTCACCAGGACCCCGCGCAGGCCGTGGCGGCCGCGGCGGCCGCCGGATTCGGCAGGCCACCGGTCGTGTCGCCGTGGACGTCGCCGGTGGTCGCCTCGCATTTCCCCTATTTCGCCGCGGCGGTCGCGGCCGCCGCCACTAGTCAGCAGCAACTCTCGCCGAAGAGCACCGCCGGCGTGGTGGTCGACCACCATCAGATCTGGAACGGCAAGATCAAGGCACCGTCCGCCCTGGAGAACAAGTACCAGCCCAGCGAGGCGACCAAGGCGCTCGAGAAGATGAGCGAGCTGAGCAAACTCGGCGGCGAGGACCTCTTCAGATCGGCGTCGGGCACCGGGGCGGGAGGAGGAGGCTCCGGCGGCGGAGGTGGCGGCGGAGGCAGCGGAGGTGGCGGGGCCGGGAGCGCGTCCGGCTCGACGTCCGGCAGCCGGCACAGCGCGTGGCAGTCCCACTGGTTGAACAAGGGTGCCGATCAGGCCAAGGACGTGCTCAAGTGCGTATGGTGCAAGCAGAGCTTCCCCACGCTGGCCGCGATGACCACGCACATGAAGGAGGCGAAACACTGCGGCGTCAACATGCCCGTCCCGCCGTCCGGATCCGCCCTCCATCCCCAGCAGAGCAGCATGCCGAACATCCCGACGCCTCAGCCGCCTCACCAGCCGCAGACGACGTCGGCGAGCAACGCGGGCGCCGGCCCCGGGGCCGGTGGCTCCGCGACGCCCAGCAGCAAGCAGAGCCCGTCGGAGTTGAATCTGTTGATCAAGGAGACGATGCCGTTGCCGAGGAAGTTGGTCCGCGGGCAGGACGTCTGGCTGGGCAAAGGCGCCGAGCAGACCAGGCAGATTCTCAAGTGCATGTGGTGCGGCCAGAGCTTCCGCTCCCTCGCCGAGATGACCTCGCACATGCAGCAGACGCAGCACTACACCAACATCATCTCCCAGGAGCAGATCATCTCGTGGAAGTCCTCGGACGAGAACAAGGGCGGCGGTGGAGGAAGCAGCGGCGGAGGCAGCGGCGGTGGTAGCGGCAGCGGGGCCGTGACCGGCGGCGGAGGCGGCGGGACCGCGGTCCCCGGCGGCAACACTGGCGCCACCGGGCCTCACGCGGGCTCCACCGGCGCCCCGGGGTCCGGCGCAGCCAGCAGCCACGTCAGCGCGGTCCTCACCTGCAAGGTGTGCGACCAAGCGTTCAGCTCGCTGAAGGAACTCAGCAACCACATGGTCAAGAACTCCCACTACAAGGAACACATCATGCGCTCGATCACCGAGAGCGGGGGCCGTCGCCGGCAGACCAGGGAGAAACGCAAGAAGTCGCTGCCGGTCCGGAAGCTGTTGGAGCTGGAGCGGGCGCAGAACGAATTCAAAAACGGCGACGCCGCCGCGAGCCTCGGCCACGGCCTCGGGAAACACGCGGGTCGCATCACCTGCGAAAAGTGCGGCGACAAGATCGAGACGACCATCTTTGTGGATCACATTCGGCAGTGCATCGGCGCGGGAACGGTCAGCGCGAACCAGCGGAACTTTCTGAAGAACGCGCTGATGTCGAACCACTTGTCGGCGACGCTGCCGCCGACCGAGAGCGGACGGAAAAGCGTGAACGAGGACGGCTCGCCGCTGTCGTCGTCTAGGCATCATCGGTCCCCGTCGTCGGCCAGCGACGCCACCACGCCCGGCAAGGACACGCCGACGCCCACCGCCGGCAACGAGACCACCGGCAGCTCCTCCTCCCCGTCCGTCTTGAACGCCATCGAGAAGCTGATCGAGAAGAGCTTCGACTCGCGAGCGAGGCACGGCGCGCCGGGCTTGCATCACGCCCAGCCCGGCGCCCCGATGGGCACCAGCATCCTCAAACGTCTGGGCATCGACGAGAGCGTCGACTACACGAAACCTCTGGTCGATCCGCAAACGATGAACCTCCTGCGATCGTACCAGCAGCAGCAGCAGCAACAGCAACAGCAGCAGCACTACTCGGCGAGCATGGCGGCGCGAAGGGAGCGCAGCGGAAGCGAATCGAGTTCCGTGTCGGAGCGCGGAAGCGGCGGGCGAACCGACGCGATGACGCCCGAGAGGCGGCTCGATCTCTCCACGGTCGGCCACTCGGAAAGGCATTCCTCCCATCACCATCGCGTCACGCCGGACAAGCAGCTGGTCCCACAGAGTCTGACCGCGGGACGCCATCACCCGACAACGGAGGAGTCCGGGGACGAGGATCCAGCGGCCGCGGCCGCAGCGAGCGCCGCCTCCGCCGCCGGAGGATCCGGATCGACCGCGGGTTCGACGAGTTCGTCGACGACGGCGTCGGCGGGCAACGCGGCCGCGTCGACCGCCTCGTCGACGGTGGTCGTGAAGAAGGAGCCGAAGGACGAGGAGACCGAGGAGCGGGCCGCCGGTGACGAGGACGCGTCGCAGGCCCAGCCGAGTAGTCGGGAGGTGTACGTGAAGAAGGAGATCGTGGACGACTGCAGGGACGAGGAAGAGCAGAGCTCGTTCAACCACGCGCGGCGCGGGAGCAGCATACACGAGAGCGCGGAGGACGGCCGCGAGGTGTTGTCGCCGCGGATAAATCCGCCGACGCCGAGATCTACCGGTCAGATGGAGCAGCTGGTCCGCAGCCCGTGCAGGAACAGCACCAGCAGTCCGACGAGCAGCGACCGGTCGGTGACGCCGCGCGGAACGCCCGACACCAAGGGCTCCAGCAGTTTGGGCGCGCTGTCCTCGATGTTCGACAGCCTGTCGGGAGGGGGAAGCGGCGGCGGCGGAGCAGGCGGCGGCCCCGGAGGGAACGCCGGCGGCGCGGTCGACTCGCACGGCCGCAAGACGAGCAGCCATCCCCTGGCCGCGCTGCAGAAGCTCTGCGACAAGACGGAGACCAGAGGCGGCGGCGGCGGCGGCAGCGGCAGCGGAGGCGGCGGTGGAAGCGGAGGCGGAGGCGGAGGAAGCGGCGGCGGCGGGAGCGGAGGCAGCGGCAGGTCCGCCGGGGGGCCCGGTTCGACGTCGGGCCTGGGGTCGGCCGCAGGCGGCGGAGTCGGGGCCACGGGGCCGGGGTCCGGAACCACGCCGGGCGCCATCTTGGCCTTCAGCTGGGCCTGCAACGACGCCGTGGTCACCGCCGACTCGATTATGAAGTGCGCCTTCTGCGACACGCCGTTCATCTCGAAGGGCGCGTACAGGCACCACCTCTCCAAGATGCACTTCGTGAAGGACGGCGTGATCCCGGACCCGTTGACGATCGGCCGGTCCGCCGCGGCAGCCGCGGCTGCTGCGGCTGCGGCCGCGGCGGCCGCGGTCTCTCAGAACACCACCGCGGGACCGCCGACCGGTCACAGTTCTTCCTCGCCGCCGACGTCCCAGCGCAACAAGTCGCCGCCGCTTTCGCAGGCGAACGGTAGCCCGTCTCAGTCAGCGGCCTCTCCCCTCGAGGAGAGTCCGCACTCGAAATTTCTCAAGTATACGGAGCTGGCCAAGCAGTTGTCCAGCAAATACGTATAGTCCGAGCCCCGTAAGTAGCGGTGCCACTTGTACATAAGTGTATCTATACTGTAACGACTGTAAAACTAGCGACCACCGGAGTGGTTCGAGACTATTTCGACCTTCGAACACCTCGGCCTCGACGATCCATCCTCGCGCGTTCGCGATCTCACTGTCCGAACGAACCGTCGTCGCGACTCTCGCCGATTATTCCCGTGTCCCGCTTTCGTCGTCGCAGTCGCAGTTTCGCAAATCACCACACGGTCGCAGCAAGTCGCCCCTCTCCAACAACCCCACCCCCACCCCCCGCCCCGATCATTGCCGGTCGCGGTACCGATACGGATCTCTACGGTCTCGCATTTCGTTCGCGCGCGGGTCTCGTCGCCGTGCGGACAGTCGAGGTGCGCCAACAACGGGGAGGCGATCCGTTCAAAAAAAGAAAAAAAAGAAAAAACGAGGGGACGAACGTCGAACGTCGAACGTGCGTTAATTAAATTGTGATGCCACCATATCTCGCGGCACTGCTGAGTCAAGGGGCTCGGCGCGCGGCCAAGTTTGTGATTTTATAAATACTTAAGGGCGTTTACGACGTGCAACGAGAACCGATCCGATTAGGAGATGAAGGGGTGAGTCTGCCACGGGTCGACGACGAACGTGAACTATGTGGGTGCAACGGGGTGGGGGACGAACGAACGGAAACAGAGGGGCTAACAACATCGGGAGCAATGTCTGATGGAGAGGGAGAGAGAGAGAGAATGCCGGCGCGAAAGAATGAGAGAACGAGATCGAACGTATGAGCGAATGACTGAGCGAGAGTCAGAGAGAGAGAGAGAGAGACGGAGAGCAGAAGGAAGCCGAAGGACGCGGAAAGTTGGGGATTGACGCGCGGATAGGTGTGGGTGCGAGTATTTTCCAGGGCGAACGAGGGGAAAGCTTACCCGAGACGGCTGTCGTAAGGACGGATCATCATGTATACCTCTAGAACGTAAGAGCGTAGTTGATTAGCGCAGCATAGGATAGGCTAGGGTCCGCCCTTGTATAGGAATCTCTTTGTTGATACTTATTGCGATGAAACCGGTGAGATCGTTCGAGGTCGATTCTCCACGCGGATGAGAATCGGGTGAGCCGGGGAGCCGGAGCGCCGGGCAGAACCGGCGACGGCGTAACGGGAGAGCGCGAATGATTCGACGGATACTGCGTTTGGTCGAGAAGCAACGAGATACGGTGCAATAGCGAGGCTCGCGGTTGCTCGGAACGCGCGCGGGTCAGGGCGGGCCGGGGCGAGTCGAGCGCGCGCGACGCGACGTCCTCGAAACAATATCGTTTTCCTTCACTCGTAGCGCGCGAGTAGACCATTGTAAATTTTTTTTCCTTTTTTTTTTTTTTCTTTCCTCGAGAATACTATTTATTGCGTCGCGCGAGCAGACGCGACATTTTAAGTGTAAAATACTCTCATTATTATCGCTCGAATTATCGCGAACGCGCACCACCACCCCACCACCCCCCCCCCCCCCCCCCCCCCCCCCCCCCTCCCACCCCCCTCCCTCCGTGTATATTGACTACAATTACGATCGAACCTTGTGCCACGAGCGAAAACAAAAAAAAAGAAAATGCAAACGACGCGAACGACAAAAAAGCGTGGAGCAACTAAAAAGGAAAAAAAAACATTTTGACGAATCGCGGCGCGTACCGAAAGTCGATCGCCTACCCAGGGAGAGCGTGTGTCGGAGGCGCGAAACAATCACCGAAGCGAATACAGTCTTGCATCTGCGTGCGTGTGTACTTGACGACTTGACGAGCCGCGAGCGCGTCGATCCGTCCCGTATTGTCCGGTCGGCCGTCCGTCCGTCCGTCCGAGTGCTTGCTGCATGGTTGCGTACGTGCGAGTGCCGAAAGCTGCGTCGTCGAGCGCCGGAAGATCGCGAAAGGGGCGCCAGAATCGAACCGAGAGAGGGAGAGAAAGAGAGAGAGAGAGCGAGAGAGAGAGAGAGAGTATGAGAGAGCGTGAACGCGATCGCGGGAGAACGAGGGAGAGCAAGAGCGAATGCAGCGACGGAACGGGACCGGCAACGCGGACGAGCGAAGACGCGCCGGGCGAAGTTTTCGTTGCGCGCTGAGGAGTGGAGGCGCGGAAGAAGCGCATCCGAGTCGAATCCGAGCGAGAGGAAACTGAGCCGAGGAACGATGATTGCGCGCGTTCGAGGACGAGGGAGCCCGAATCTGGAACGGAACACACTTGTATACGTATTTCTTGTAAACTCTAATTCTTCCATCGCGGACTTTAAAAGTATTTATCGATATAACGATAATATTACTACTATTATTGTAATTCTATACGACTGCTGAGAGTGGGACGAAAAAAAAAAAACACGAGAACACGAGGTCTACGTGGATGCGAAGATCGATTATTACACGCGCACAAATAAACGCGGAATGTGCACACACTCGCAGAAACTAGAGAGAGAGAGAGAGAGAAAGAGAGAGAGAGAGAGAGAAAAATAAACGATACGCGAATGGCCAACCGTGCGAAAAATACGCTCGAAAAGTACCTACCTACTTACAAATGCGCAACCACAAAGATATGCATCATGTATACGCGACTCTTGAAACCATTTTACCAGATTTGTCATTATTTAATTATTTCGGTTGTATTTTAAAATGCAATTAAAGCTCAAATAAATATATATGTTATAAAGTATAACACTGGCCGTACGTTTTTACTATTCCATCCGTGAGGCGACTGCTCCCATCGAATTCCACTCAGCGCAACACCGTTACACCCGCGAGAGACCGAGGCACGAGGTCCGTCGTCGAGAGGAAGCAAAGAACGGCCAGGACCAGGACCAAGGGGAGGGAGAGAGAGACCAGGGGGCTTACGAACTTCGGCTACCTATTGCCGGAGGCTGGTAATGAATTCGTCCAATGGGTCGTAAAGAATGCGATCTTATGGAGCGAGGGATAAAATAAAACATCGCCGGAGAGAGGCTACCGATTCTCGAAAGGTCCTTAAAGTAACCCTCTCCTGGGCCCGCTAACCCTTCCTCTTCCCCGGCCCGCTCCACCGCGGCAACGATCCTACTCGTTCGCTCCACGGTCCGACCTGTTCTCCGGTTTTCGATTTTATTCGATCGCCGACTCGCGCGCGCCCGCTAAATTAGTTCCGGCCGCGCGGCGGTCGGGAGGAAGGCGCTTTTTCGGAGCGTTCTCGGCAAGGGACGCGCACACGCGAGGCGGAATGTCGCGGGCTCGCCGGGCCGATAATTCGAATTCCGTTACCGCGATGGGAATCCGGCGACGGATGATGAAGACGTCGGCCGCGTCGGTGGCCCCGAGAGAACGAGAACGAGAACGGGAACGCGTGGGACAGCCGTGTAGCCATAGCCGCGCGCGGCCATAGCCAGCTGGATAAGCCGCCGGGTGTTCTTCGTTCGCCGTGCGGCGGTGGGTGTTCGCGCCGTCCTTTTCTCGCCGCGTTCCTCCGCCCGTTTCCGCGGCTACCTCTCGCTCTCCGTCCTTTCTCTCCTTCCCTCTATCTCTCGCCGTCTTACCCTTTTTCCATTTCTCGTCCATTCTCGGTCCTCGCGGTTCACGGTTCTCGGCCGTCTCGTTCCAATTTAGTTGGCTGAGATACGCGCGATCTGTACATCTACTTTACGGCGGTCGCGCGCGCATACTAACGGGCCGCGGCAAAAAGAAGAGAGAGAGAGAGAGAGAGGGTGAGAGTAAGAGAGTTGGGCGCGCTTGATCAGGTAAGCTACCATCCGAGTAAGACGCGGGTACCTCGTTACATTTGTTTCTCGCTTTACACGCGAGCGCCCCTTGTGCCGCGAACAACAGCCGCCCGTCGGTTTATTTATTCGTTCGCCGATTTGTTTTCACTTGTTCGCCGTCTGCGTCCGCCAGTCGATTTTCTTCTCTCGTTTTAATTCAATTCGGGTTAACCCTCGAACCACCCCGTGGACCTGTTTGCTACCCCAAGATATTTTTAAATTGCTAGGGAACGTGTCAATCGGTGATTCAAGATTCTGTTTCGCTTGTGCTGAAAAATGCAAGGTAATTGTTCTATACCAGTAAAAATCTATGTTTATTAAATACGTAACTACAGACTTAACACTTTACCGACCGATAACCTGTAAATCGACTTTTATCCCCGATTTGGTAGCCTGTGAATCGTCTGCCATGGTATTCAATAATTTGACATTTATTATTGACTTAAATCTGTTAGACTGTACTACCGTAAGCTTCGATATTATTGTACAATTATTTTAGATTTCTTTTGCAATTAATAAAATAAATGAAATCAAAATACAAACAAAAATTTAAGTTTCGCGTGGCAAATCGAGTGACGCGATACATAATTGTATACAGTTGCATATAATCGTATATAAATTGTATTTCTATTACATGCAAACTAAAATAATTGATATACAAGACAGTCGACAGATCTGAAAAAATCGCTTCGTCCTGCTACCTCACTTGGTCGGAAAAGTCGTCGCCGGCTAAGGGTTAAATATCGCGAAATAGTCTGCCGATGTTAAGCGTTCCGCGTGAACAGGCGATCAAACGCGGATTTCCTTCGGGCGCCGAGGTTCGGCGTGACAGATAACGCGACTACGGATGTTGGCTCGGGGCGGGGGGTGGCGCGGGGGGGGGCGCGAGGCTGAGCGTGCGACCGCGGAAAGAAAGGAAGAGGTGAAACGAGGATATGCCGTAGCAGGCAGGCAGGCACACTCGGGGCACAGATTTACTGGGCTGCCGCTGTTTTACGAGGCCACAAAGTGCCGCTCGTTCGCTCGTTTCGCTGCTCAGCCGGTCGGTCGGTCGCGCGGCTCCACGACTCCGCACCTACGCGACTTCGTCGGAACAGAGAGAGCTAGGTTCCGCGCGGCTCGCAGCCATCTCTCGTCAAGGGCACGGTGTATCGTTCGAGAGGCGAGCGCGTGCTTGGCGCTGCCGTACGGGCGCACGGTTCTCTAGAGGCCGAGAGCGTCTCGCGAACTCCGCGCGCTGGCTTCGCACCTCCGCGACACAGAGCCGGCTTTGTGTTTCCGTTATCGAACAGAGAAGACGGAGCTCTCTGTCGAGCACGCAGGTGGCGAGGCCGTGTTTTATTGCGGCGGCCGCGCCGCGCCGCGCCGGAAGTGCCCGCTGATACCGCCGACCAGAAAAGAAACGATCGCCACACCTCGCCGGACCCGAACGCCCGAAACGACGTCTTTTTTGGTTCACGCATTTTAGGTTAGGCGCGTGTCGAGTTCGTCAGTGATGGAAAAAGAACGTTAACCCTTTGCTCTATGAGTCCTTTCATCCTGCGTTAATTGGTATTTAGTTGTGTTTAATATTTTCCTTAACCCCTTGCACCACGATTCCTTTCACGCCGCACTGATTAACACTTATTTGTTCACTAAAAATTCGTATACCATATACAATTATTAATTATGAAATAAGGGAAGCAGAAGAATATTTTTGGTCGTAATTGAGTCTTCGGTTCTAAGCTTCTTATTAATAGGGTCAGATAATTTTTGTCTCTTTTTTTATTATCTTTATTTAGTTTCGTTTGTAGGCTTCGATAACAGAAGAATTCGATTTGATTTCGATTTAGAAGAAATTAATAATATTCATATTTAATAGATCTTGTGTGGAATTTTTAACACGTGTCTGACAGGTTATTATAGTGCAAGGGGTTAATAGATATCTTGAAAACTCCTTCGCTCTGTTACACGTTCACGTTAACGCGATATCTCAGAACTGCAGTTTTGGAAATAATCTTTAAATATTTTTCTGACTTATTCTCTATTTGCCTAGACGCCCTCAAACGATTTCGGCTATTAGGGATAATTAAAAATCACAGCTTGCATATTTTAATATACTCAAAATCTTTATTTTGCTTTCCATTTTCACTATTTTAATAATTATCATTATTATTAATTATCGATAAAGGATCTGGGAGCCATTGATATACATAGAAGTTGAACGCAGGCATCGTGTAATGGTATTAAAATACTCAAAATCTTTATTTTGTTTTCCATTTTTCCTATTTTAATAATTATCATTATTATTAATTATCAATAAAGAATCTGGAAGCCATCGATATACATAGAGGCTGAACGTTCGCATCATGCAACGATATCATACAGTACCTTTTATTCTTCAACAGTATTTCCCTTTGTATTTCAAAAACTTATCTCCGTTAATGAAATAAAATAAAAAGACAATTTAACCATCAGCGGGGGAGTGGCGGACGGTCGAAAAAACGAGACGAATCGGAATGGGAAATAGAGTGGAACGTGGTTTCGTGGAGACGGAAAGGAGGCAAGAGAGACGCGGGGCGTAGAAAGCGGCGGAGAAAGCAAAAGGAGACGGCAGGATAAAAGAAAGGATTAGAGTACTATTTTGCAGTTTCTTATAAATATTCATTTCTTCTTCTCGATGAATCGAGGGGACCGGGAGGTTCTCGCTCCAGGCGGTAAGTCGCGTTAAGAGCGCTAACGAGCGACCCCTCCGGTAACTAGAAGGGCGAGAGTTTCCCCTCGGTTTCCTAGTTCCCCGCTTTGCTCGACGGCTACGGGTGGACTTCTCCTTCTCTCCTACCCTTCCCCCCCCCTTCGCCCTCCTCCCCCTCTTCCGTCGTCGTTTCTTCGCTCGGAGCAATTCCGCGCGGCAACCGCGCGCCGCGCTGAGTTGTGCGAATTTGTTTAATTAGAAGTTAGGCCAGCGATACATTAGCAATGTAAATACCCCTCTCTCGCCTTCTTCTTCTTTCGCTGCCGTGGTTCTCGCCGCCCGCTGCCCGTTCGCCGCCCCCGGACTCCGCCACGGTGAAACCGGCTGTTGTTCCCGGTCGCTGTCGGACGTATCGCGGAGCCGTATCTAGAAAGACAGAGACTTTCCGCCGGGTTTTTCGGCGACGGGGCGTTCGAACGGGTCGCGTCGCGGCCGGCGATATTTACGTTGGATTAGCCGAGCAAGGGTTAACCCTTTCGGCACGAACGCTCTATGACAGTCTCGCTAAACGAAACGCCGCGCTGAAAACTCGCGCATGGTCAATCGATCTCCTTAAGATTTTTCTGAGCGTTAAATAAAAACTGTGCTTTGTAAGGTATAATGTTTGTTAACGAAACGTGTCGATCGTAGCTTTAACTGTTGAAAGGTTTTGGATTAAAACTTCAATACACTTTATTTTTAATTCAATTTAATACTTCAGAACATTCGCGTATCCAGTAGAATAAGTAATGTATAACAAAACTACATATACAGAGAAAAATATATACAATGGTAGTGGTAATCCGAGGTGGCAACCTCACGGTCCGGTTTCTGTTTTTGAACTGAAAGATCCGTGGGCCTTCGTCGCCAACGGCTCACCCTCATAAAGGGCCATAAAACAGTTCGCTGAGTTTGGTTTCCATCGCTAGTCATCGTTGAAATTCAAACATTAACCCCTTGCACTATGACTCATTTTATGCTGCGTTGATTAGCACATATTCGTCCTTAATATTTCGAATAACAGGACCAGACAATTTTTGTTTCTTTTATTGTCTTTACGTACTTTTATTTCGAGACTTTGCTCGCTAGAAGTATTTAATTTCATTTCCATTTAGAACAAATTAATAATATTTATATTGAGGAGATCTTGCAGAAATTCTTTATCACGAGTCCGACTCGTTACTATAATGCAAAGGGTTGATATTAAAAGTTACTTATATAAAATTCTGTGATTTATATCGATGGTCTCATGGACGCCGGATATATACGACACTGGTTCGTACCGGTCATCAGATGGACGCCGGCTATACATATATCCGGCGCTCGTACCGAAAGGGTTAAAGATCGTTAATATTTCGGGTGGCTCGGTGAAAGAAGGGCAGCGGATTGGCGAGCACCCAAACCGTTTCCGCGTCGCCACGGACGATCGGGCCGCGGCCGGATTAGAGGACGAGAGGAGACACGGTCCGTGCGTCGACTGATAATGCGGCCAGCGGTTTCGCGGTCGATCGAAGAAACGCGAGGGAACGCGGCGAAAGAAAGAAAGGCGACACGAGGCTGTGCTGCGCGGCATGGAGCGGCATGGAGCGGCCTGGAGCGGCGCGGTTATGGAGCGCGGCGTGGAGCGAAGCGGCTTGGCGCGGCACGGGGTAGATAGACGGCCACGTAAAGCACGCCGAGCACGAAACGAGGCGAACGATCGTCGACGTAGCCGTCGAAGGGCCGCCCTTCATTGGTTTTCCCCGAGATTAACACCCATAACTCATTCGGGACACGGAGCCGTGCGTCACTCCTAGCTGCGCTATAATTGCCGACATAAATCAATCGGCCGATGAGATCATAAACCCGGGGCGATACACTGCGCCAACAGATCCATATAACGGCAAGTGCGCGGCTGCATGTTAAATGTCAATTGACGTCGACCCGACGTATCGGATTACCACGAACACGGCCACGAGATGGCGCGACACGCGTCGATATGGATTCGAAAGCTAATATCTTCGTTTCGTTTCATTCCGTTTTTTCCGTTCCGTTTCGTTCGGTTTCGCCGGCCGCGAAATAGCCGGCTCCGGTTTTCAACCGGCTCGTCGGCTAGTTCCTCGAGGAAGCATTTTTTTTCGAAGCGCCGCGAAACGCGAGCCGTTCGAATCGCACCGAAAGCCCTCGGTGCCCGCCGAAAGCTGCTCCGATTGCGAGAGCTCCGTTCCCCCCTAAGTTCCTCCGGCTGTTTCCACCGGCGACCCTGAACCCTGCTTAGTCCGAGCCGAACGTATACATAGCCCGAGATACGGCAGCTCTCTCTCGGCAGGGCGGTTCTTCGCGGGCCTAAATATTGAGACGGTGTTTATTTAGCAGGGAGATATATGATATGATGCGGACAATATAATGCATTGTATTCAAATACGGGAGCCCGCGAGTCGTGACCGGGAGCATCGTAGAGCTTGGTCGTCGCGGTCGCTGGCACAGGCACAAGCGCAGGTACGTGCACGGGC
Organism: Augochlora pura; assembly: GCF_028453695.1. Lineage (NCBI taxonomy): Eukaryota > Metazoa > Arthropoda > Insecta > Hymenoptera > Halictidae > Augochlora > Augochlora pura. The sequence goes on along the minus strand of NC_135774.1, from coordinate 3,539,316 downwards.
TCTCTCTCTCTCTCTCTCTCTCTCTCTCTCTCTCTGTCTCTCGGCCACCGGGCACCAGCAGCCGAGAGCACAGGAACGGGAGCGGGAACGGGAACGAGAACGAGAAAACGGGTACAGGCGCAAAGGCGCACACGCATGGCCACATGTGCAGAGCCGGAGAGGAGCATCGGCATCGGCATCGGCATAGGCGCACCGGCATCACCGCCGCCGACACAGACACCACCGCTGCTCCTCGCAATCACCCGCCCTGCCGATTCCGGCCTCTCGCCGGTCTCTCCGACCGTCTATACTTCGCCGGTATAAATAATACGCCGCGCTCGAATTCTACGGATTAGACGCCGTTCGCGGATCCTCGCGTGCTCGGGCCGGGGACGCGCCGGGTCGAGGCCGTGTCTTCGCAGAAATCGAACCGACCCACCCCCGATTTCTGCGTGCCCCTCTCGTTTACGCGGCCGCGCGAGCGCGAGAGTTACCCGGTCCGGCAATCTCGCCTTCGGATCTCTGCTGCGCAGAGTGTCCCGGCCGATCGTCGAAATTTCCAAACTTTCCCGTTTCGAATCGTTTAGCGCCGTTTACCACCATTTCGTTTCGTTTCGTTCTACACCAGTTCCGAACCGTAGGATCGTCCGGCCCATTATCTACTTTGTTTCTTGCTCCTTGCCCTGCTGCTTCTCCTCGCCGGTTATGGTCTCTCGCGGAGAGAGAGAGAGAGAGAGAGAGAGCCCCTTTCACGGCGTGCTCGAAAATTAGGAGGGAGGCCGGTGGATGCAAAGTAACGAAGCGGAGACGAAAATATTTCAGCGGGGGCTTTCTGTAAAATTCAAACGAGGTCCTGACATTCCCCGGCGATAGTTACGCGAGACACCTTGTATAAACGGACGGTCTTGTAGGCAGGTATGTAGCCGCATGACAGGGAGTCCGCCCCCGGCGTACGTTACCAGTTATCTACGGTCCATATCAAATGCGCCCGTGTCCTTCCATCGCGCTCCGTTTACGCTCCGGCTCCAACTTTGTTCCGACCGGACTGTCCTTCTTCTCCCTCTTCTTCTACTTCTTCTCCTCCTCCTCCTCCACGTTGTCTTTTTTCGTCTTGCCTTTAATCCTCTATCGCTTCTGCTTTTACCGTCGTCCTTCTCTCGTTCACGGCTACTTTGACTAGTCTTGCTAGGCTTTCGCTAATTGTCTAATCGCGCGGAGATGGAATACAGGAAATACTCTGGAGCTGTCCGCTCAGCTTGGACAATTACGGAGAAGAATAGAGAATTTCAGATACGATTATTTCTGTAGCGAAATTTTAGCGATAATCGATGATATTGAAGCCGAGTCGCGAGGCTCGAATAATCGTATCTCCTCTTCCCGAATTGTCCATTTTCGTGCATAACTTTGACGATTCGGGAGTTACTGTGCTTTGGAAAAATAGCTTCGCGAAGGAATCTCGAGGTATCGGCATTGCAGCTCATTTTTACTGACAATCGATGATATTGAAGCCGAGTCGCCAGTGTCGAGTAATCGTATCCCCGCTTCCCGAATTGTCCATTTTCGTGCATAACTTTGACGATTCGGGTGGAGTTACTGTGCTTTGGAAAAATAGCTTCGCGTAGGAATCTCGTGACATCGACATTATAGCTCATTTTTACTGACAATCGATGATATTGAAGACGAGTCGCCAGACTCGAATAATCGTATCTCCTCTTCCCGAATTGTCCATTTTCGTGCATAACCTTGACGATTCGGGAGTTACTATGCTTTGGAAGAATAGCTTCGCGTAGGAATCTCGTGACATCGGCATTGCAGCTCATTTTTACTGACAATCGATGGTATTGAAGCCGAGACGTCAGTCTCGTATAATCGTATCTCCTCTTCCCGAATTGTCAATTTTTCGTGCATAACCTTGACGATTCGGGTGGAGTTACTATGCTTTGGAAAAATAGCTTCGCGTAGAAATCTCGAGGCATCGGCATTGTAGCTCATTTTTACTGACAATCGATGATATTGAAGACGAGTCGCGAGACTTGAATAATCGTATCCCCGCTTCCCGAATTGTCCATTTTTGTGCATAACTTTGACGATTCGGGAGTTACTGTGCTTTGGAAAAATAGCTTCGCGAAGGAATCTCGAGGCATCGAGTCAAACGGGGACTCGTAGATTTCGGTAGCCGCGAACGCTATCGAACCGCCTCGAATTCGTTTCAGCTCGGACGGAAAAGCGAATAAAAGAGAAAGGATGCAGCGACGCTGAGAGCAGTAGAAGCAGCAGCAGCAGCAGCGGCGGCAGGAACGGCGACAGCCGTAACGGCGGTAGATTCGAGCTCGTAGCCGTAGCAAGAGGAGAGCCAGAGGAATAAAACGGAAACACGAACGAAGGAGAGAATTCGGGGCAAAGTTTCGTCATTGCGAAATGACACGAGTGGTCTTTATAGCAGGAACGCCGTGGTAGAGAAGGACCGTCTCTCTTTCGGCGGGTGTCTTTCTCCTTCGTTCCCCGTGTATTGACAAAAGTGTCGGTCGGCTTCTCCGCCTCCCGTAGTTTCGTCGCGCCATTCTCCGATATTACCGCTCCGTCGAGGGTTCTGGCACAGGGGTAGGATGAGGGTGATTGCGACGAAATCATTGCGAGGAATAGAAGAGGTGCCGCAGTTGGGAACTCATAAGACGTAAAACCATCTTACCGTCGCGGCGCGCGATGCAACGAGAAACGAAGCGAAGCGAGGAGACGCGATACAGGGAGGCGGCATTGGGAACGGGGAATGCCAATGGGTACGACAAAGGCGAGCGCGGAGGTAACGACGACGACGTCTACGCGGCTGGAAGCCTGATTTCGCTGCGAGCGGTAATAGATTCGGACATTCGTAGCTCAAAAATAGACGAAAGACGCGTCGCCTCCCTTCGTCTAATCGACGGATAATTTCATTAGTTTTAAGCAAAAATTGAAGCAGCCTCTGAAGCAATCTACGACGATTAGTATGCGATCTAAACGATTTAAACAATTCTTATAGCCACAGAGCGTACATCGAACACAGTAAGTAAGTCTCGCCGATGGTACGGAATTTCCAGAGCACACCTGGCGGACCGTGTCAGAGGCAGACCCTTAAGATCGCAGGAGCAGCGACAATGTCCGTTCATCTTCAGACCGCTGGCAAGAGAGCCGTGCCCGAAAGGCTCGCGACGCGTAAAAATCGTGTCGCTCCCGATCGAACGGTCCTCGGGGCGTTTCGACGCTCGGTTTCGTCTCGGCCCTCGGCCGACCGAGTTGACGCTAGTCGACTCCGACGATGATAAAGCAAATAGATAATGTCCGAACTTTAATTAAAACTGGACGGCTGAGTGACATATTTGATTACCCGAGAATTTAATTAATCGCTTCGCGAACTCGTAGCGGTGAAACGCGCGCGCTGGGAAGTGTCCCCGGTGGGAGCGGGACCGGCGAAACCGATAAGTCGCGGATTCGTATTGCAAAATTATCTCCTTTTTACGTTCCCGCTCGTGGAACGGCGCGTTCGCTAACGAGAGACTAATTAGTTGCGCGAAATTACTCGCATTCACAGAGACGATAAGCACCGACGCAGCTCTCTACAACCGGGCACGCACGCACACACACACACACACACAACCGGCCCGTGGATCTTTTATCCGGCCGTGTGTTTTCTCGGCCAGCGTCGCGATTCGTTTTCGCGCTCGCGCGCGACGACGGCGACCGGCTAATAGAACTACCTTCGATTCCGCTTCGCGTCGCGTTAATTTTTCATACGCGCGACTCGATGGGTCACGTTGCCCGGCGACGGCGCTGACTGACCCTTCTTCTGGCTCGTCTTCTCCGTGTTCGCTCTTTTCTCCTCTTCTTCTACTCTTTTGCCTCTCCGGTCTCGCGGAAACAGAGGACGGGACGTATCGCCCTGTCGGATATATCATAGAAAACGATCGGGAACGACGACGTCCTGTCTGCGAGACGACGCGTCGTATCCTAGGCGGGAAGCTGCGCAGGTAACGTTTGCGACGCGGCGACGAAAGGTGTTGGATTTGTGAATCAATTGGGAGCGTATGGCACTCGATTGTAATCCTTTATGTATCAAAATATTTTTAGAATAATCCAAACAGGATTGTTCGCTTCAATTGTCGACACAAGGGTGAGAATGGACAATGATGAGATAGAGATGCAATGCAACTAATGCGCGGATGCAATCGTGACAATACGCGAATTAACGATAAATGTCGCGATTAGTGGTTATTATTATCTACGAGACATAGAAAGAGTAAATCTGACGAGCGAGTTATACAGGGACGACGAACGTCGCCGGGGTAGGTGCGAAAGGGGCGTAAAGTAAGAAAGGATGAAAGGGTGAAAAAGGAGGCGGAATAGAATGGGGAGGCAAGAAACGTTCGCGCTATCGGTCGACAACAGTGAAAGCTCGCGAAAGCGAGGTTGGAAGAGGAGAGAAGTACGAACAACGAAACGAAGAGGTGCAACGGCAGCTTCGGTATAGCATAACTTCAGGTATATCCAGTGCCAGTAAATTATACGCAAAGTGTACGCGAAAGCCCCCTCGTCCCGTCCCGCCGCGTCACCGCCAGCTAGCCCCCGCCCGTCCCTTCCTCCTCCACCCCGTTTCTCATCCTTTTCGTTTCCCTTCTCCTCTGCCGCGTCCTTCTCCTCGACGCTGCATCCCACCCTCGACACCCCAGAGGCCGCGCCTGCCTCACGTACATCATTATGATTGATCGCTTCACCTTACTTTGTAATTAAAACTAGTTGCCATTGTGCCCAGCTCCGTGTGCCCGTTCGCTCACTCCGGTTTCCTCTCGGTCTCTCTCCCTCCCTCGCCGTCCTCCGCCGTCCTCTTTCGCCCCCCCCGCTCGTCGCCCCCCCCCCCCTCCCGCCCGCCCCCTCACTGTTCTTCGTCTCGCGTCCCTCGACCCCATCCCCCGGTGCCCGTTCGACGACCACCGTTCTCTCGGCGCTCTCCGCTCTCTCCGTCCACCGTCCTCCGTCTTTCCGCCTCTCGTCCACGCTTGCCCGCGCAACGACCAAGCAAGAGCAACAACGGTGCCACCGTGCACCCACCGCCGGTTATCGTACAACCACCCATTTAGCTATCCAGCTATCCGGACGGCCGACCGACCGACCGACCAGACCCCGGCGTCAACGGCGAGCCGCCGACGACGACGACGACGACGACGACGCTGCACCTCGTACGGCTCGCGAGAACCAGGAGCACGTTCCTCGTGTTTCCGCTCCCGATTCAGATTTCTTTTCCCTCTTATCTCCCCCCTCTCTCTCTCCCTTTCTCTTTGGACTCGTTTCACCGATTCCCTTTTTCTCCTCCAGTTCTTTCTCAGTTCTTTTCTCCTTCGTTTCCCTCTTCGCCTCCCTTCCGCCCGTTCGCAGCCCCTCCGGTATTTCGACCACCGGTCCGTGTCTTCTCTCTCTCTCCCTCTCCCCACTCCGATGTTGTTCCGCGTCAGACCGGCTCTCCTCGTCTCTCGCCCGTCCTCCGGTAGCGCTCCTCGTCGCTTTTCTACCCGTCCGAACCAAGTCACCACCGCCGCAATCCGGTGAGCGCACCCCTGTCTCTTCCCGGGGGCCATGCGTCATAGTTATCTATGCTTTTTGCAACGGAGACTGATTTAGAGCCGTCTAAGGACCCGGAGCCCTACGAAAATTAAATAATTGCTAATTTATGGCGCGCATCGAGCGGCTCGTTACCTCTCCTTCGGATCTCTCGCCATCTCTCTCTCTCTCTCTCTCTTGATCTCTCTCTTCCTTCCTCTTTCCTTCCTTTCTCCTTCCTTCTTTTCTCTTTCGCTTCCTTTCTCTTCTCTTTCTCTGTCTCGGTTTCCGCGTTCCTCCTTCTTTCTGTCTCTGCTCGCCACCCTTCCGACTCGCGGCTCCTGTGATCCTCGATCACCACGATCTCATCGCGACAATCGCGAGATATGAAACGGGATCCGATTCGGTAAGAATCGTGGATCGGCGCCGAATTGCAGCGCCTCGCTCGCGTTCCTTCGGGATCGTACCGCTCGCGGTATGCAAATTAATGGTGACGCGCTTTAATTCGGCAATAAATAGGGGTGACCCTTGCGGCGAGGCATCGGACCATCGCTCACCCCATTCCCTTTTTGCGCCGTGTCATGGGAAAGCTTCGAATTTATTTGACGCGTTTCAACGATATTTATAGGTCTGGTCGGCTCCTATCGCTCGTACGTCAACTCCCCGAAGCCACGCGAACCCGTTGTTCCTTCGTCCCCTCCTTTCCCCCCCCTCCCCTCTTCTTCTTCCCTCCCCTTCTCGCCACCCTTCTTTCTTCGTCTCTTCCTCGCCGTCGTTCCCCGGTTTCCTCGCCCCACCGCGTTCCGTCTTTTACGATGGACTCGCGAGAGATCGACCGGCGATCGTTCAATCGGCCGACTTTGGGGCGTTCGACGCTTCTCCTCGACCGTTGCTCCTTTCAAAGTTATTTCGATCTTTACGAGACGTTCGGGCCGGTCGACAGTTTGCTAATCGACGGTGAAAAAGAAAAGGGGAGAAGGCGATGAAATTTATCGCTAAAAAGAAAAGGGGGCCACAGGTATAAATCTTGGGTATTATAATGGGATCTGTCCATTATTAAAGAACGAGTGATTTAAAGGGGGGGTGGAGCCGAGCCGTGCTCCGCCGTCCAAGTGGGTGGGTTACCGAACGATCGTGAATTTGATCGGCAACGCGGCCGGCTGCGGGCATCTTCTTGGACTCTCGGGCGGGGTTTCGTTGCCGTTGTCGTCGTCGTCGTTGTCGTTATCGGGACGCCGGTTCTCGCGTCGCGAAATTCATCGCGACGGGAACGCCGATCGAACGAGGCGGTTCTCGATCGTCGCGTCGCCGCGCGGAAAATCGCTATTGGATAGGATACTTATGCTTGTTGACCAATTACTGTGCCTTTCATTCGTTTTCGGGGATAATTAAATTTGTCTCTGAGGAATAATGAGGTGTCTTAAATTTATTCATTCTCCCGTATATTTAATTCCCAAGTCAAAAGATTTCGAAGTAATTGCAGCGCCGCAGGAAGACATTTTGGCGACGACGATTCTCCAACGGTTCTACCACGCGTCCATCCGTCCGTCCGTCCGTTCATTCAACCACCCCGCCGCATCGAACCGCACCGTATCGCGCCGCATCGCATCGCACCGCACCGCACCGCGCCGCATCGCACCGTGCAGCAGCTCGCCGTCTTAAAGTCTGCCAGGATATTTACGACTGACCGACTCATTGCCACGGTGAGTTGAGCGAGCAGTCGTCACAAATCACGCCGGAGAAAGCCGGCCTTTCTCTGCTCTGGGAAACGTCTGGCATTTTTCTCTGCCGGGGATAACTTTGACTTATTGGTGACGGCGGGGAGAAGAGGCGGATAGTTGGATAAGTAGACAGACGGGACGACGGGGAGTGAGAGAGAGAGAGAGAGAGAGAGAGAGAGAGAGAGAGAGAGGGAGGGGGGTCGAGAGGGAATGGAATGACGGAAAAGATGAATCGTCGAACGGAAAAGAACAACGTGGGACAGGGGACAGGAGTGAACGGTATCGGGACGGAGGAAGAGGAAGAAGTGGAAAGGAGGAAGAAGCGGGGACGACGTCGATGGAAACTGGATGCGCGTCGCGCGACTAGAAGAGCCCCGGTGCGAGCAGAATCGGTCGGGATTTCCAATGTTTCGCGCCTTACGGACCGAAAGCGAGAACAGAAGCGACAGGGCGATGCTCGGTACGGTCGCAATTCGCGAGATGGTACGGAGAAAGGGAGAGAGAGAAAGGGAGGGGGAAAAAGAGAGAGAGAGAGAGAGAGGAGCCGTCGAGGTTCGGCGGTGGTGGTCGGCGCGGTGGGCTCGGTATGCTCGATGCGCTTGGTAGATGTCCCTGTCGCATAAATCACTGCCGGTATCTTCTGGCACGGCGGCTCGCTCATCACGGCAGAGTTCTTGTCGCGCCTTAATAACGGCCGAGCGTCTCAACAGCGCCTCCGCTTTCGCGTCCCATGGAGCCCACGGAGCCCGCTCCGACCCCATCGTGCCCCTCGTCCTTCCGTGGAACCCGTGGAACCCGCGGAACCCGTGGAACCCGTCTCGTTTGGACGGCTCTACGGCTCTACTGCTCTACCGGCACCGCGGCACCGCGGCACCACCACGGTTCTACGACTCTACAACTCTACGCTTCTGCTTCTGCTTCTGCTTCGGACGTAACCGACCTCCGCGCCGCGCCGCACCGCCGCGACGCGCTGCCTCGCTACAAATCCTGATTATATTCTGCCACTGACGTTATGCCGTGAGGGGACGATGCCACGTTCGAGTCTGGTTTTTGTATTTCTCCGCGTCGCTTCTTCCCTTTCCGCCTCCCCCGGTCCCATGTTCGCCCGTGTTCAACCTCCGCTACCCCGTGCACAACGACGACGACGCTCTCTTCCTCCTCCGTTCCCGGATCGTTCGTCTCGACGCTCGTCTTCCTTTCGTCCTTGTCCTCGGCGTCGCCGCCGCCGCCTCCGCCGTCGCCCGGCGCCGCGACGGCATCGAAACGAGAGTGGCTTCTGCCGGACCGACCGACACTGGTCGGACCCGCGTAAATCAAATTTCAATTACGAGCCGAGCAGGAGACCGGCACGACGCGACGCGACGCGAGGCAACGGTTCGCCGGCCAAAGGCGAGGCAAGGCGAGGCGGGGCGGGGGAGGCAAAGGCAGGAGTCCGGCGAGGCGCTGCGAGTGGCTGCTCGAGAGACTCTGCTGCTCGACCGATCGGCGAGGATGCGGCAAAGTTCACGGACGGAGCGTAGAGAGCGTATAGTCGGCCTCGTTCGCCCTCCAGCTCGTCCCAAGTTTTCCCGTGGCTTTCTTTTTTTTTTCTTCGCTCGTCGAGAAATCACGCCGCGCGGGGACGGATAAGACGCGGGGATTCGCGGTGAAAATGCCGAAGAGAGATAGGGGTAACGATCAACGGGGAGCGAGGCGCGATGGGATGAGGACGAAAAGCGAATCGGCGCGGCGGGGTGGAGACGGGACGGGGGAGAGTCGGGAGAGACGGGAGAGACAGAAGAGAAGCAACAGAGACGCAGGAAAGGGGCAGAGGCAGAGGAGACCATCGACGCGGCTCGGTGGATACGTACGTATTATTATACTTCGCTACAGTCATATTTATAAATCAACGATATAGCACGACGAGCGGAGACGCGGAGGGATGGAATTTATAGCTTCGTTCTCTTTCCTCCGCTGCCAGTTCTTGCCGCCCCCCTCCGACTCTCTCGCCCCATCCCCCCGAGCCGCCGCGCGCTCGCCCCCCGCCCCTCCTCCCGCGAGCCCCCCCGTGTCCCGCGTGTCCCGGTCTCTCTGGCAGTCGCCCCCAGACGCCCCCCCGCGCTGGTAAGCGTTCCCCTCACCTTGTTCACCCTCCGACACCGCTCATTCTGCGAGCCACCCCTTCCGATATCCTAGCAGGCTCGGTCTTCCGTCGACCCCCCTGTGCTCGGGGAGCGCGCGCGCGCGCGCTCGAGCAGGCTCCCGCTACCCGCTGCCGCTCTTTCTTCGTCTTTTTCGGTCCGTCCGTCTTTCTCGCTAGATTCGTAACCTCTCCGAACGGAGAGTGCGCGGGCATACAAACTGCCAAGCCTGTACGTATGAGCTTAGGTCGACATTTTCCCTTCTCTCTTTGGCAATAAATCTGCGAGTCTTTTGAGCCGACGGCACGGCTCGGGGAAGCGCGGCGCGAGGGGAGCGTTTCGGGGAGCGTGGCTCGCCGTTCCTGGGGTACCAGAGGTCGCCTTCCTTCCCTTTCTCCGTCTCTCCCCCTCCCCCCTCTGTCTTTCTCTGTCTTTCGCCGTTGCCTCGCCGTCGTTCTCTCCCTTTCGACCTCTCGCCGACTCGCTCCGTCGTTCCCCGAGAGTCCCTCTCGACGGTCTCTCGTCGTCTCTCTCGCGCCGCCGCGTTCGCGTCACGGGAATGTATATAATTAGCAGCATTGTGCTTCCTCGGACAGATTTACGGGTCGCATCGCTACCGCGGCGGCATGCATAAGCGCGTTAAATAAGTATTTATCCGCCCCGTGGGGGATACGATGCCCAAGCACCCGCCTGATGGATTTGCCGCTCGAACGGCCGACGCCGCTACACCGTTAAACGACACCCCCCTGGCCGACGCACCGTCGAGCCGCCTCTCGCACGCATCCCATCTAACCGCCACCTCTGGCTCCTATCCGGCTCGCACCTGGATCGCACCTAGATTGTATTTAGATCGTGACTACCCCAACGATTGGCCAGCCTCCACCTTGGTGTAAAAGCATACGGTCCGCGCGATCCAAAGATCCATCCAAAAGATGACGAACTAATACCGTCTCCGATAATATTCAACCCTTAACCCTTTCGCTACGGCGAATCAGTCGGCGGTTGCGCCGCTCCCGAACGAGTTCTCCCGCCGAAAGTGTGCACATTGCTATCCAAATCAATTCTCAATCTGTCCAAGTTGCACGCCACTTGCAATTCTCTTGATGCCATCTTGTAAAGGGCACAGCCTAAACACTTTATTGAAATGATAGTAACTTATAATACTTGTAAGAAATGAGAGGACATTTTTAGACAGCAGGTGGACGTACCAATACAAAACTGAAATTCTTTATCCTAAACTTAGTACTTTCGATTTTCTATCCCTTTATAGTGTGTAACACAATAGTAATCGAAAAATGCATGTATAACGAATATAATTTGAGTGGTGTGCCGTTTATTCGACTCGTCAAAAGATTCACTCATCGGTCGCAAGAGACTGTGCTATCTAAAAATTAGACCGTGATTTCACCGGTATGTCGGATATATCCGGCGTTCGAAGCGAAAGGGTTAAACAAGGAAAGGGACCCTGTATTCTCTCTGGATCGTACCTGGATCGTTCCCAGACCGGACCAGATCCACGCTAGCCGCCGCTTAGGTTCGCTTTTCATCCCCCGAGCAAATCTTCGTAAGCGACCGATCTTGCGAATCCTTCGATCCGACGCCGTAATTCTCCGCGATAAAGTTGGGTAGCAGCGAATAGCCAAAGGCTGGAGTAACAAGAGCGGCGAGAGAGAGAGAGAGAGAGAGAGAGAGTAGCGCGGGAATAGCAGGAATGGCGGGAATAGCTGGAAGAGCAGGAACGGCGTATGCGGCGAACGAACGAACGAACGCGCGCGCCCGCGACCGTGGATCTGAGGAATACGGAATAGATTCAGCCCGGATAACGACTATCGAACCCAGTGCCGCTCGCGTATTTCCTCCCGGTGGCCCCGCTTTAGACAGAGGTTTCGGGTTTCATAGGTTTGTCCCGTTTCCGGTATCTACTCGACGCCGTGTGCCAAAGCCGTAGGTTTCCCCCGGCCCTTCTTCCGAAACCCGTCGGGCCAGTCCGCCGCGTTCACGCTCCTCGGAACGAAACTTTCGATGCGACCGGATACCTCGACTCGTTCGCGTTAACGAAACAATCGTTCGGCGTATCGCGGCGCGCGTGTTGCCGTCTCCGAGTCGATTACGGTTTTCTCGCGTTTTCCGCGTCTCGCGCGCGCAACGCGTCGGATTTAGTCGGCCAGGATCTAGGCGAGTCAAGCTCGGCCCCGGTTACGGCCACGACGAAACTTCGTCCGTTTCCATTGCGGCAGAGTTTCCGTCCGACCGCCTTATCTCCGGGCCGGGACGAGGAATTTAGCGCGCCGTTGCGACGAACGCGGGATCTCGTCCGCTGGATGATTTCGCTCGTCGCGCCGATACCGAAACGAAACCGCGGCAGAGTTACGGCAAGCGGCAACAAACGACGAGACAGGGTCGCGAAGGGTGGCGAGGAGGGTGGCTCGGTAGAGGGTGGCTCGCCGGCGGTGCGGTTTTTCGAAATCGCGGGGATCGTTGGTAAATTATCCATAATTTTTCGCGGGCTCGTCACGATACGCGAATGTCAGCGAGCCCCGCGAGCGGATTCAATGGACCGGCGTGGTCAGCCCCGTTAAAATCGATGAATTACGAGACAACGCATTAGTGCAGTCCGCACGATACTAATCAGCGAAATTTCCGTGCGATAAATAAACGAATGAAAGCGCGTAACCAGATACGCGGTAATGTCGATGCGATGGAAACGGTGGCCCTCGTAAATCGACAGATTTTTCGGTAAAAAGGGAAAAACAAATAAATGAACAAAGAACGAAAATCAAAACCTCGACCGTATCGGGGAACGCGTGCGCCGGGAAATGTATACGAGGACGCGGCTTATTGGTGGTTTCGAGGTGAATTTGCTCGTAAATATGTATTCGTAATATTGATTCGACATAGACGCATAAAGATAGACTAAACGGGATTTAAGCGCGGAATTGTAATTTGTGGAAATATTATGTTTGTCCGGCGACCGGTGCACGCCGGGTCGCGCGTCGCCTCGCGTCGCGCCGCGCTCGCGTACGAACCGGTCGATCGGTCTGCTTTCTCCCGGTCGCCACGACCGGCCGATCCTCGATCGTCCGACCGACCGACCGATCGCTTTCCGTATCGTTCGCGGAGATCATTTTTCCAACCGCGATACAATGGGCGCGCGTCGATTTTATGCGCGATCCGATAATTTTCACCAGCGATCGCGCTCGCGATCGAGCTCGCCGGGGCACGGCTCCCCGCTCCGCGCGCGATCCGAGCCGATCGGAGCGATCGCAGCGATTCGAGCGAGCACCGGTGATCCGGCGATTCGGCGATCGAAACCGATCCCCGGAACTGTTTTTTTTTTTCGTGCCGAAAGTCGCGCGCTGGCCAAGAGTATCGGAAACTATCGCGCTTTGCTACGCGCCCCAACCAAAGAGGAGAATGACAACGAGGTCGCATAGCTGGCACGCCGAATGTAACGAGCTGGTGCTCTTATCTCGTTGCTATTATCTCCGCTCGGTTCGTTTCCATCGGCCCGTTACGGCCACGTTTACCTTACCCGACCTATACAAAAGTATTATGCGATGTTCGAGATGTCTGGTTAGCTGCTATCGCCGGGCGGAGAGGGACGCAAGCAGCGTGAACAATGCGTGCCGGAATACGTCCCGTCATCTTCGCGATGTCTCGCGCAACCCATCCTGGCATGGATGTTTCGTGACCGATACTCTTCCTCCCTCTTCCGTGCCCATTTTCCATCCCATTTAAGAGAACCGCGCGCGTCTCGGTTTACGAGCAAAAGCTCCCCCCACTCCCCCTTCCCCCCTCGATCTATCGGGTCGCGCGCGTCGACGCCGCGACGCACCGTCGCGTCGCGATTCCCTATCGATTCTGCGGATCGGTCTATCGCGACCGATTCTTTCCCTCCCGAGTCCGCTCGGCGACGCGACGCGACTCCGGTGACTCGACGAGACGAGACGTAACGCGACGTGACGAGACAAGGCGATGCGAAGCGAGAAAAAAAAGCAAACGAGATCCGTAACGAGCAAATAAAAGGAACCGATCTACTCGATGATATTCGTTTTGAATGGGCCGATGACGTTTGAACGTTGCCGCCGCGACAAACGTATCGATCGGCGGGACCGATCCCGTCCGGGACCGTCTTGAATACCTTCCGCACGACAATGAATCGATCGTTCAGCGGTCGTGCTCTCGAGTCCGCCGCGTCTCCTCGTCTCCCTCTCTTTTAACCGTCTATTTCAGATGGATCGGCGACGATCGTTTCCGGACTTTCTACAATAACAACAGGCCCCGTACAATCCTGCACACCTGTACAATGCTATAGACGGAGGTAGCGAGCGGGAGCGTGGGTTGTTGGGAGAGTGGTAGAGAAAGAGAGAGAGAGAGAGAGAGAGAGAGAGAGAGAGAGAGGGAGGGAGGGAGGGAGGGACAGAGAGGGAGAAAGATCGGTTAGCGGTAACGAGATCAGTCGCGCGTACCGAGCCGATAGATCCGATAAAAGAGTGGAAATATTAACGACTAGCGTCGCTCGCGCTGCACGGGAACAGTGGAAAAGTTGGCAAAACTCGGCCGCGTGGACAACGCGCAGGATTATCGGACCTTCTGTCGTGAGATCGGGCCGAGTGAGGGATTGCTTCGACAGAGCGATTACGGTGGTCGACGCGTTTCAATGGAAAAAAGAGGGGAAACGAAGAAAAAAAATCGGCGATACCAAACAACGGGGTCGAGTCAACGTACAGAGAGGGATCCGGTGGGGTCGCGTTTTTCCGGGGTGAACTAATAGACTCCCGCTCGCTCGTTCGCTCGCTCAACTCGGCGTACACCCTCTCTTCCCTCACCCTCCTTTCTAGTTCCTCTTTCACCCTGCTTCTCCACCACCCCTTCCACATCGCTCTCTCGCGTTCCCTCCGCTCTCCTTCTCCCTATTCCTCTCACGGGTTCCCTCGCTCGCGCGCTCAAATAAAAGTTTCCCGTGACCCACCGCCACGACACCTGTTGAACCACTGGCCAGACCGAACTCGTCGTCCAAAACTAAAAAAAAAAAAAAAGTGGCCAATTAGCGTATGAAGCCTGTCCATCAGGGGCGGCTGAAAAAGATTTACGGGGGCGAGGCGAGAGAAAACGAATCGCGCCGTTACTACCGAGCGCCGGGCACGACGGCGATCCGACCAGTCCGCGCGCGAGACTCGGGCACCGGGAAGAGCGCGCGGCCCGATCGAGCGAAGTCGGCGAGAGAACCGTGAAATCGGCGCGTCCGGCCGGCGGACGAGCAATCGGCGATACGGCTAAACGGTCGAACGGTCGAACGGTCGAAAGAGCAATCGACGCGTTCGTCGGCCGCTCGTCGATACGGGATCGGCCTCTCCCCCCGCGCGCGCGTCTCCCCGCGGCGCGTTCGACGGCGTCTAACCTTCGTCTCGGAGAGACGCAACGAGCTGGAGCGTCGCGCACCGGCTCCTACACTCGAGAACAAAGAAACGGTCCGTCCGTTCCGCGAGTTTCGAGACTTTATCGGACCGAATCGGTGCAACTTATATCCCCCCCTCCTACCCCCGCCCCGTGGCCCGGTCTCCCTCCAGCTTCAGAGTCGCCGAGTCGACCAGTCGCCCGGCCCCCCCCCCCCCCGCCGCAGCCCGAGCCACCCAACCACCCAGCCACCCAGCGAACCCGGCAAACCTTACTCCCCCGTCTCTCGTCTGGTCTGAAAGCGACTCGAGTCGCCGGAGAATCGAAGGCGTGTCACGGGGCTGCCGAGGGTGGTATGTTTATTGCTCGAAGCTATCTCTTCTGGCGAGGGTGGTTGCCGCGTCACACGGGGACCATTTTCATAATTCGGCCGTTCGTATTCTCCGCAACCGCGCGGCCCGAATCGAACAACAGCGCGCCGCGAACGCCGCGAGCTCGCTTCTGGCTGCCTTCTCTTCTTAACCGTGCCTCCCCCTTTGCTTCCGTTCCCATTCCCGCAACCCGCACCCGCACCCGAACCCGCACCAGCACCCGCAACGCTCTCGTTCCTCCGCTCGACCCCTCGCCCTCGCTCTTAACCGTCGCTCCTTCTTTCTCTCTATCTCTCTCTCTCTCTCCCTTTCCCTCGCCTTTACCAATCCAGATCCCTAACTTTTCCTTGGCCATTTTCCTTCCTCCCTGCCTTTCCCTCTCCTCCTTCCTCTATCCTGTTTCCCATCTACTTCGCCGTTTGCACGTTTCCTCCACCCTTTCCGGCTCGCGCGGTATCGCGCCGACTATACCGCGACTCCTCCTCGAAACTTGCCACTCCCGTCACTCTCTGTGTGCCGAGGTGTTCTCGCGCCGGTGTCGAGACAATTATTACTGATTTTCGCTAGCCTTCCGCCACCTGTGCGCCGTCGGACGTTCCCTTTCGTCGTCGTCGTCGTCGTCGTCGTCGTCTTCGTACCCGTCCACGGCATTAATTTAAGAACGATCGTTCGAAGATCGAGTAGACGCGATCGAGTATAAAAGAAGAAGCAACGGAGTCGGCGAGCGAACGAAAAACGAGACGCGGAACGTGGGAGAGAAAGAGAAAGGGCATGACGGAGATACATTTATATATATAGTGAGAGAGAGAGAGGGGGGGAGAGAAAGGGAGAAAGAGAAAGAGAAAGAGCGAGAGAGAGTGTGCCGAGGCCAGCATGGCGTCAGTGTCTTCGCTGATCTATTGCTCCCAGCACGGCGGATCGATGCGAGCCAATCAACCGACACCGCCGGTCCATCGCGTCGTCCCCGATGACCAACCGGACCGACCTTCGACTACGCGAACTCAGCAGGTTCTCCTTTCAGTTCCTTACGCCTGGGGACGAAGCGCCATGATCCCTTTCGAAACGCGTGAGCCAGCTCGAGAACAACGCCGGCCGATTCGCAGCCTCTCTCCGGTTTAGCCTGGAACAACCGTCGGTGGACGTCGACGTCGAACGTCGATCTCTCGTTCGGCAAGGGGTCACGCGGGGTTTCTCTCGCGTTCTGCCGCGTTTCGTGGAACAAGCGTCGCGGAAGGGTTGTGCACGCGTAACGCGGCGCAAGAGAGAAGGGGCGTAGGACGCGCGGGGGGTTTTGTACCGAGTTCTTCGATAAGAAGGCGAAACGTCGCGGCAGCGTGGAGGTGGTCTGGAGGTGGCGGAGGCGGCGGAGGTGGCGAAGCTGGCTGCAGCGAGAGGACGGGGGCCGCCGAGGGGCAACCGAGGGGCAACGAGAGGCAACGAGCAAAGAGGGGCGAAGAGGGGCAACGAGAGACAGGGGGACAACGAGAGAGAAAGAGAGAGAGAGAGAGGGAGGAAGCAAGAGAGTCTCTCGATCGGGGAATCCTAGAGGGGTTGCCGGAGGCTCCTAGGCTTTGGCTCGGTTGCTGGCAGGGCGCGCGTCAATAAGCGTCCATCAGCCGTAATGGCAGCGAGCGCCACCTCGGATGCATTTAGATGGCTGTTTAGCTCCGGTTGTCTCGATGTGGCTTGAAATTCTCTTCTCCGCAACCTCCTTTCCGCTACCCGAGACTCGGAGCGTTTCTCGGTTCCGCGAAAGCTAACGTCGTCGACCCTCGCGCTCTCCACCGCCCCAGCCCCCCCTCTCCCCCACACGGTTTTCCTAACTTTTGTAGTTGCACCAAACGAGGCTGCGCGCCCGCGTTGATAATTAGACGGTCCGGTTCGTTTCGCGTAGCCTTTTAATTAATTTGTGTACGCTCCTCGCAGGATAAAATTCTCGAGTCTCTCTCGTTTTCGCCTCTCTCCGTTTTCACGGGCTTCCCCCGCGAACGGGTCGCCGACGCGAGCAGCCGTCTCGTCCTCTCCGCTGCTCTTTTCTCCGGCGAACGCGCGGTCGTGCACGGTCTTTAATCGACCGGGGTCCCTTTACGGACTCGGACGCGTCTCGGTCGTCCCCGAGACCGAGGAGACGCGATCGCGGCAAATCTTTTCGGAACCCGTCAGCGATTCGTCCTCGGCGATCGATTTCACGATGCTCGGTCAACGGATCGCGCTTCTCGTTCACGTTCCACGCGTTCCACCGGCGTCGCATGCGGCAAGAGAAGATCCGAATGGAAGATGCGGGAGAAGCCCGGTCGTGGAAGGACGCGCGGGGGGCAACCGGCGAGGGATACGACGACGCGGGGGGGTTGGGGGACGCCGGGGATCCAGGGGATACAGGAGGACGCAACGTCGCGTCGCGCCGTGCCGATCGAAACGGTCGTAAAGTAGACGTCACGTATCGTCGGAAAAGCTTCTCGAAAAACGTGAATTCGGTCGGCTCTCGGTGTACGTTTCGCCGCGATATATGCAAAAAAGCTCTCGGGGCGGGGGTGGGAAGATCGCCGCAGAGCACTGGCTCCGGCTTGGGTTCGGGCTCGGGGCTCGAGCTCGGAGCTCGAGGATTAAGGACATTATTAACGGGCGTACCAGGGACCGACATACTTACGTCCGGCCGGAATGCCCCGCGATAAATACACCGGTGGCTACGAAACTGGACGAGAACGAACAGGAAAAGAGAGAGAGAGAGAGCCGGCGAGCGCGCGGAGGGATCCGGGGGAAGCGAGGCGGGGGGGCAGCGGCGGCGGCGGAGGGGGGGGGGGGGGGGGGGGGGGGGGAAAGAGGACTGGCGTTTAAATAAAATCAGCATTTTATGTTACAAGGGCTGCTCTTCGATAGCGACCGACCAGCATGGTACGCGTCGTTGCGAACCACAACGACGATTGCCCGATAGACCGATCGACCGATCGACCGACCGCCGACCGCCGACCGTCGACCGACCGACCGACCGACCGGATGCTCGCTGCTCCCCTCCCCTCTTCTCTCTCTTCTCTCTCCGCTCTTCTCTCATCCCGATTCTCGATTTCCGATTCGCGACTCTCTCCGCTCTCGATTCTCGTCGCCTGCCACGCCACGACGCGCTGTTTCGTCGGCACACGCTACGTCCGAGCTAGACGTCGTACAAAGACAAAATCATTAGTCGCAGACTCCTCGATTCCGTTTTTCTTAATGAAGAGAAATCGAGAAGAGAACAGAAATCGGTCGCTTGTCCGGCGATTCGTTACAGTTCGATTTGGAGTGGACGGCTTATAAAAACAAGCAAATTCAGATCGGAGGACACCGCCCCGATCACTCCACAAAAGATCGAGATTCACCCGCGATCGTTCCCTCCATCTCGTTGCTCGCTTCGTTCGATTCCTCCGCCGATCCGATGGGCGATGCGGAACGAATTTTCCTTTTCCAGTCTCGATATCGGTAGGTACCGGATACAGGAGGTAGAGAGAGAGAGAGGCGCAGGCGCGTCTCGCAGCACACCGTGCAACGGCCACGAAATATTAGACAAGAGGTCCGCGCCGTTGGGAAGCTATTGGATGGGCAGTACCGGCTTGGATACAACAAAGTTGTGGCTGCATCGATGATTTAGTCCGGCCTTAATGGAGCTATAAATACTCGCTTTTCGATAGCGTAGGTTGAGGATGCTGTGGCAGCGCCGTGTACGATGCTCCCCGGCAGGATCGTAGTTCTGGATTTGGCGTCAGGGGTAACTCACCCTGATCGGTGAGCCCCACGGTCCAAGGATCGTCGGAGCGCGCGGACCGAAATACGGAAAATCACGGCGGAACACTTCTCGGAAACCGCGGACAGTGTCTCCGTTTCTTCGAACCAGACGCGATCTTTCTTTGGGGTCGAGTCGAGGTAGAGAATTTTGGATGATCGCGTCTCTTTTGACGCGGTCGAAGAACAGGGACGGACACGCGTGTGCGCCGCACCGACGCGACCCACTCTCTCTCTTTCTCTCCTCTCTCTATCTCTCTCTATCTTGTCCTTCGTCTATCGGGCTCTATTTAAATACGCGTCAGCGCGGTGAGTTATAGGACGGGCCTGGTGATTTGCGACGGACTCGCCGCGCCATTAATTACGTCGCAGCATCTTTCCTCGCTTTTATTCTTCCGTGCGGGATCGCGCGAAATACGTCGGGTCGCGACGCTGCGATCGGCGGCGGTCGTCGCGTCTCCGCCACGACGAATCGTCGAGTCGCGTCGCGTCGCATCGATTCCCCGGGCCAAACGTCTCGCGTTGGAGCGAGCTGACGACGGCCGAGAGGACCGTGTGCCGCGATATAATTGCAGAAAACGCCGGATCGAGAGCGGCGGTGGCGGATCGGCCTCTGAACGCCGGGGATCGGCGAATCGAGGATCGAGGGATCGGTATCGGCAATCGGCATCGGGGACGGATTCGATAAGCGCGACCGATTCGCGTTCGACCGGCGCGAGACGCGAGACGTCCTTGATCGCGAGTCAAGGAACGCGAGGACGCTTCATATTTTAAGGCCGAGGGATGCTCGCGCGTCGTTTAGATACGAGATTCAGCCATCGCGGCGAGATAACGCGCGTCCCACTCGGTTGTATCTCGACAGAGTTAGACGCTACTTCGGTATTAGTCTTTATTGCTACCGGCGTCCTCGAAAACCTGTTTAGTCTTTCAGGCCGATCGGCGCGTAAACTATTTTGCAAAACGAGGGGGAAGACTAGTCGGCGCGTTCTTTCGAGATAGATTCAAAGGACGCGGGTATCCCGGTCCCGCCGCGCGCCCGCCCCGCACACGCAACGCCCCGGCCAGCGAATACGATTATTCGACGGTCGGTCCCCGTCCGTCGATCGGGCCAGATTCTCGATCCGCGTTGTCGCCCTGTCGGCGCAACCATTGCCCACCGATAATCTCGTTACGTCGCGAATCAGCGAGCCCGGTGAGCCGCGAGAGAAAAAGAGAAAGAGAGAGAGAGGGAGAGAGAGAGAGTGGCGGGAGAGGACCGAGAGAGCCCAGGGAGCCGAGGGAAACGCGGCTAGAAGTCGTAAGTCAGTCGCGTATGTCGTGTCCCGCGAGTGCGCACGAACGAGGGAAAGAACGTATACGTCGGTACTTGAATGGCCTCGATCAACGATCAATCGTGAAACGGCCGCGATTATTTCACGTCGGTTTAATTAGCACGCGGCGCCGGTACGCCCGATAAAACTCAACGGAGTGAAGCAGCTAGCCGGCTATCTCACGGGAATCTGATTTATAGCGAGCGACCATCGCGAGCACACAATCGTGCTTCCGAGTATATGTCGCTGTCCGCGCGACCGTGCGCGCAAACGTGGATCGCGTACACCCGGTTTGCGTACTCGCCTAATCCCGCGTTCGCGTATATTCGTTCGTTGGCTGCGACTGTGCCGCACCTGACGCACCTGACGCACCTGACGCAACCCACGCGACCCCGCGCGACCCACGCATCCGACGCATTCGAGGCGCGCCGTCCGTCGACGATCGAGCACTTCCGAGTCTATTCGTCACCGCGACGAGCAACCGTCGCGAATCCGTACGTCGTCGACGGTGTACCTTTTCGTCGTCAGCCCTTCGACGATAGAAGGGCCTCTGACCATCGGTTCTTTCATCGTCGGATCTTCGAAGATCGACGCGGTTTTCGAGGATAATTGTGCGTCGGTCTCGTAGGAATTTGATCGAGAGGTCGCCTTTGCCAAGGACGAAAAAAAGGGTATGTCACCCTCCGGCTACCCCCGAAGAAGAATTTGGATCGTTTTCTCTCTTGGACGTGTCACCTTCAGACCGTTCGCGCCATCTGTCGGTTCCACGGCCAAGCGGCAGAGTCTTGCGACCGATGTAACGCGTTGTCCCAGAGAGGGAAAACGATATCCTAAGTCCGCAGCAGGATTGTGCGATTTTTTCGGTCCCTCTCTTTCCGAACTTTCGAATTCGGTCGAGATTGTATCACGAGCGGAGAAGCGTCCGCGTGGGGAACGAGGATAAATCGTTGGAGTTGGAGCGACTTGCGACGGCCGAGATCTCGATCATCGACCGACACGAAAGCCGTCGTCGTCCGATTTTAACTAGCCACCCCTTAAACCTGTTCAAAGCGTCTTCTGTTAGATCATGGCTTTTGTTAGGTTATGGTTTTTGATAGATCATAGCTTCTGGTAGATCATAGCTTCTTTTAGATTATAGCTTCTTTTAGATTATAATTTCTGGTAGATCACAGCTTCCGGTAGATTATAGCTTCCGTTAGGTCATACAATCTTTTAACCAGGCGGTGCAATCTCCCCAAGGTAGCAAACTAAGAAATAGCCGGTGCTCGGCCGGCATCGAGCCGATCCGAGGGAAATCCGTTCCGGTGGCAACGCGGAAAGGGACGGAGTTGTAACGGTGTCGTAAAACCGAAGGTCCGGAAATCTCGCGGTAGATATCCAGTCGGCGGGAGGCGAAGAATATTACGCGTTCACCGACACGCGGTGTGGGCTAGCGCCCTTTCTCGCTGACTGAGACGTCAGCCCCCACTACTGCTCGGGATGCTTTGCAGCTTGCCGCGGCGTTACCTTTCTATCTTCTCCATCCGTGCCATCCGCCGAACCTCCGCGCGGCGCGTCAGTCCATCCCCCGGAACAAAAAATGGGAGGCAATTTGTCCGGAACGAGCGATGCCTATCTCTCGTTCGGGTAGCGTCTTGTTCTACGATCGCCCCGGCTCGACGGAGTCGTGGACGGTGGCTCTTCGACGCGATTCCGTCGCATCGACGGATCGGCCAGAAGCGGCACGGGATGCTTGCGCTCGTCGCGAAACGTTTTATCCGGGAAAAAGAGTACCAAGGTGAATAGAAGAAGAAACGACGTCAAACGTGACCGCGGGTACCCGTGTGTCGCGGATATAATAAAGATGGCGATATAGGAGTCATAATGTAGTAGTGTACTTAAGATGCACCGATCCACCGACGTGCATTCCGAGGGTCCGCGCGACGAGACGAAACATGGCAAGGAAAGAGAGAGAGCGAGCGAGCGAGCGAGATAGACAGATAGATAGGAGGAGAGTGAGAGAAAAAGAGAAAGAGAGAGAGAGAAAAAGAGAGACAGGTTAAAAACGGCGAGGATGGCGGGGAGATGGAAAGGCAGCGTCGTCCTCGTCAGCCTCTCCCTCGCGCTCGAAGCGGCGAGACAAGCTCTTACTAATGGAGGAAATAAATTTCGGATTAAATCGTGGCCCGGCTACTTTATAAGGCTGCTCGCTCTCGCTCGATGGCAAAGTGAGGTGCGTGTGTGACGCCATGGACCCCTTCTGACATCCATGGATGGTCCACCATGCGCGTCGTACCGCCCCCTTCTCGTTTCTTCTTCTTCTCCTTCTTCTTCTCCACCTCCTCCTCCACCTCCTTCTCCTTCTTCTCCTCGCCACCTTGCCGGACGCCGCTGTCCCCCCGTTTGCCCCAGCTTCGGTCGATTCCACGCTCCTTCCTTCTCCTTCGTCATCGGTCCGCACGGGTATCTTACTCGATTTCGCCATCCCGTTCGGCGCTCGGCCGCGAGGACCGCGACAACAACGAACGCCGCCGGAGAGACACTCGGCGGGGACATGGAAGACGCGCGCGGCAAAAGGTGCCGATGACGCATCGGCGCGTACACCTTGGCGAATCCCGGCGAGAATTCGACGGATCCSGGGGACCGTTTGCGCGCTGCCAACGAAACGTTCYCGCCGCCGACRCCGCGGTCGTCCGGCTCGAGAAAAGAAACGGCGCGGAGAGAGAGAGAGAGAGKGAGRYAGAGAGAGAGAGAKAKAGAGAGAGAGGGTTGGGTGGGCAGGTGGGCAGGTGGGTGGTTGCGGCGGCGACAGCGTCGGACGGAAAGTTACACGTGGACGGCCGTCCCGGGGGGGTGGGGCGGGGCGGGGGGGAGGTGGGGGTGGGGTGGGCAGAGAGGCAAGTGGGAAGTGGGGGAGGATGGCAGGGGGCAGGAGGGACCACGCTGCGCTGTCCTCCATAAATCTATCAGTCGCGGTTGTATAAATACGACTCAATGAGGCGGCCGTGAATCACCCTGACGTGCTTCATAAGTCCCGGGAGTTTATTAAACCGGCGGGCATTTCTCATGTCGGGGGATAAGATCAATACGGCCGCGCGCGGCCACGGTTGCCCCTAACCTCCGTCTCCTATCCAGCTCGTTCCGCTGCCTCGTTCTCGTGCCCTTCGGTGCCCACCGGACCCGCTACGCGTCACTTTCACGCGCGAACAAGCGATCGCTCCTCTGCCGGACTTTTTCCGTGGCGAGGAGCCCGCGCGCGCGCTCGCGCGGCCGCCCCCCTCTCTCTCTCTCTCTCTCCCTCGCCGCTCTCTTCGGAACGCGATCCAACGAATCGGCATCTACGCGGACGAACCGTAATCTCCGCGCGGTTGGAACGGCATCGCGATACCATCGTCTCCCCCATTGGCCGTGTAAATCTCGATTAAAAAGGGGTGTCTGACTAATCGGTAGGATGCGCGAGACTACACGGGTACCGCACGCCTACGATTTACTACTCGCGCGCTATCAATTTATGGCCAGGCCTACCGCGGCGTTACGGTTAAACGTAAGTTCGTTAACGCGTGCCACGATTAAACCGGCCGAGACGAGATAACCGCGCTCCGTCTCGCCGCCGCGTCCCGCGGCGCGGGATCCGCCGCCCGAAAGACTCGCCCGGCGAAATCGAACGAACCGCCGAAGAAATTTCGCGCGGCGCGGAGGTCGGTCGGTCACCCATGCAGAGGAATCCGACGCGCGGCCTCGCCGTCAGCCGCGAACGTACACTGCGGAGCGCGACCGCTCCGCTAAAGCTGCGAAAGGCTACGAAAGGCAGAAGGTGCTGGTTGTTGGCTGCTGGCTGGTATGGTAGCTCGGTTCGAAAAGAGGATGAGGAGTAGATGGAGGTTGAATGTTTCTTCTAGGAGCCCGCCGCGCGATTTATGGAGCGAAGTGACGGGAGGTGTTTATTGTGCAGCATCTGTTACGTTACTCCGGCTCTGCAGTCTCCGTCCGCCCAACCCTTCGTTGCCTCTCTTTCTCGCTCTCGTTCCGTCTTTCCACGAACCTTCCCGCTGTCTCTTTCTCGCCGCCGTCGGTTCGTTCTCCGGGCTCGCAGGCTCGCGCCAGTCCGCCATCATACATACAACAGACGCCCTCGATTTATAGTTTTGAA
This sequence comes from Augochlora pura, assembly GCF_028453695.1. Lineage (NCBI taxonomy): Eukaryota > Metazoa > Arthropoda > Insecta > Hymenoptera > Halictidae > Augochlora > Augochlora pura. The sequence goes on along the minus strand of NC_135774.1, from coordinate 3,514,971 downwards.
TTAGATGGAAGTAAAGGAAAGGTCGCTGGTTGCTGTTGCGTAAATTTCAAACCCTTGAAATATCTAGATTCCTTTCCGTTTCTCCGTCTCCCTCCTTTCCCCCTCTCTCTCTCTCTCTCTCCCTCTTCCGCTATACCAGTCCACTTCTCTCACTTTTTCGCCGCCTTTTGCTTTCCCTCGCCCGCACTCCGACGAAGGATCGCGTACTAATGTTCCGTGAGCGTTGTCGCGGTATCTTCGACGTAAAAATGAAGTCGGCCGCCGGAGATTTCGAAAGTCACGGAGGATGGGGACAATTGGGGATGACGGCCGGCGGTGGAACGGGGGCAAAGGGACCTTGCCGGGGGGAGACGCGTCACTCATTCGCTTCGTGTCACTTACACAAACAGACGTACATCACGGGCAGGCGGGCTAGCGGGCAGGCGAGCAGGCGGGCAAGCAAGCCAGCAAGCCAGCAAGCAAGCAAGCAAGCAAGCAAGCAGGCAGGCAACCAAGCAACCCGGCCAACCAAGCAGGCGAACGAGAGAGCGCGAGCGAGCGAACAAACGAGCAAGCGAGCAAGCGAGCCAGCCAGCCAGCAAGCATGCGAGCAAGCACGCAGGCGGGCATGCAGCTACATAGCTACGTGTTCCCTTTTATGTTCCCACACGCGCGTTCGCATAAACCTGTCAGTCTCGTGTCACGTGCAGCGCAGTCATTCACTGTCGCCGGCAGCGTACCGGCACTCACGACAGTCCTGTTGCCGGTGACTGAGAGGAAACCCTTACCGTTTACCGCTTACGGAGAGAAACGCGCGATCAAGAGCGCGGAAAAGACGGACGCGTTTCGCCGAGGGAGGGAAGTTTCGGTAAAGTCGGGAGAAAGACCGACAGCGTCTGAGAGACTCTGTGAACTCGGCGAGCGCGAGACCGCCGCGCGGCCAACGACGAGAGGAACCTTCGGACGAAAGGGACGGGGACGGAAGGGACGCGAAAGGGAGAGGAAAAGGCGCGGGCGAGGAGGAGACGAAAGAGAGGAAACGACGCGGGAGAAGCTGATAATTTCGCCACGCGAATCGGATCGTGGATTATACGTATATCAAGCTCGTCCGCGGGCAAGAAGAGGAGAGCCCCGAAGGTTTTACGAGATATGAAAATGAGGACGGCCGTAATAAAAGTGATGTAGGGGGCTCCTCAGAGTCGTTTCTGAAGGCGCCACGAGTCACTCGTCAGGTTTATGCGGAGACGTCCATCATCCCCTTGACGTGCTTCATTGCCTCCTGGGCAAACTCCACCGCGCCGCGTCCCGCCCCGCCTCGCCTCGCCTCGCCACGCCGCGCCGCGCCTCGCGCCGTTCCGGTTCTACGGTTTACCGCACTCGCCTTTGCCTTCTTTCTTCGCGTCGCTTCCCTCCTTCTTCCTCCCTCTGTCTTTTTCGCTCTCCATCCTCCCGCTCGATCGCTCCACCGGTCCGTCTCGCGGCGTCCTTCTCCCCGGTCTCTCGACCCTCTTCGGCTTCGTCGCGGTTGTTCCGCGTACCTAGACCGTCGAGAAGACCGCGTGCTCACCGAACGATCCGGCTTCTTTCTAGGATCAGCCGTCCCCGCAATCCGGGGGCAATCCCGCAATCCCGCAGTCCCGCAGACCCGCCGCGTCCTCCGAACCGTCGTACGTCTCCTTTCCAATTTCTCTTCGCACTCCATTCCCGCGGTAGTCGAGAATCTACGGGAGGGTCAGTTTCGTGGCCTCGAATGTTCGCGGGTGTCGTCCACCCTCGATGAAACCCAAAGGCGAATCCCCGGTGATCTACGATCCGATTTCGATCCGATATACCGTTTGGTCTTATCTTAAGGCCGAAGGCTTCTTTACGCTCGGCGAGGCCGGGCTATTTCCAGAGCCGCGCGCGCGCGCGCGCGATATCTTTGTCCCGCTCGCCTTCGTCTTCTCGTAAAGTCGACGATTCGGGGAACGTGTCGCGGCGGCAGGTTCGTCGCCGGATATTTGCCCGCGTTGTTTCTCGTCATCATTCTCGCGGCACGAGGATCGACGTGTCCAGTTTGCCGAACTTCATGGACGCGGGACGGTGTTCCTCGCGGCTCGATGGACCGCGCGTCTCCCATTCGAGAGTTCGGCAGATTCGTAGCGCCGCGCGCGCCGGCTATTCGATTTTTCTGCCGGCGGTACACGGGGAAAGTGAAATATCCCCGTGTAAGACACGATACTCTTTGTAAGCCGGTTGCCAGGCCGGCCCGAGAATGGGTCTAAGCGAGAGAGGAAGAACAAGGACCGCGGCGGGGCGCGGAGAGGAGAGTGGGCGCTCAAAGACTCGGTGAAGAAAGATGCTGGAGGCAGAATGCTGCGCGAAGGGCCGAGAGGTAATAGCCGAGAACCGAGAACGGAGAACCGGGAACGCGGGAACTTTAGAGGAAGAAGAAGAAGAAGAAGAAGAAGGAGGAGGGAGAAGGGAGAAAAGAGAAGGGATCGTGGGCGCAGATAAATCGGCTTTGCCGCCGTAAGAGGCAGCTCGCGCGAACGTGTCTCCATTAAAGCAACCAGGACCCGTGCTGACGTAGACGAGAGGCCGCTGCGCCGACCTTCCTCGTGCCACAATTTTTTTTCCTCTTCTCCCCTTCGCTTTCCACCTCTCTTCCAAACCTTTCTCCTCTCTTCTTCCACCGTCCCCTTCCGACTTTCGATCGCCCGTGGATCGAGCCGGCGAAACGAAACGACGCTCGCAGCAGTCGCTTAACAACGGTTTACCAACTCCCGCAAGTTCCTAATCCGCGGAAACGCCGCGCGATATCTCGAGCCACGCGTTCGATCCCTCGGCAAAGAGCCCACGGATCTCGCCAGGGGGAGGGGGAGGGGGGGGGGAAACGTCGAGGCGGCGAGCGCGGCGATGCGGCTCGGCAGAAAGAGGAGAACGCATTCGTAAATACGGCACGTTCCGCTTTTAAAGTTATCTGCATGAGACAGAGGCGGGCTTCGAGTTACGATCTCGCGCGCGCGCGGAGTTTCGATAAATGGTAAACGCGAACACGCGAGCTTTCTCGTCGTGCCAGATTTTATTGCCGGGAGGGCTGGTCGAGTTCGCTCGCGCGCGCGCGCGCGTGCTGTTTCGAGTCGGTGTTGGGATCGTCTCGCGACGAGAGGACCCGCCGCGCATTCGTCTGCAGACGGTAAAACGTAACAGCGAGCGCGAAACGATCGCGCGAATCGAAGAATTTTTCGGAGCAATCTACGAGAGGAGGGCTCGATCGTTGGTAACGAGTATTGTATCCTAACTCGAATGCCGCGCGCCTTTCTCTCGTGACCGTTTCGCCTCGAACGCGATCGTAGACGCGTACACCTGTACACCTGTACGCCCGTACCCTCCCGTACACTCTCTCGCGAGCGCGCCCGTACACGTGTATCGGTGCACGTGACCTGCGTCAACCGGTTCGCAGCTGCGGCGCGTTTACGCGCGCCACACTGGCCCATCCTTCCTCCGCGAGTATTTTTCTGCCGTCGCTTCCCTTGTCGCGGACGATTTTAAACGGGGGCTGCTGCCGCGGGGTGGATCGCGATCGATTAAACGCGCGTCGAATTTCGCTGTCACGGCGACCGTTCGGAAGTCTGGGAGTCGACATTTCCGAGGTGTTTGGGTTAATATTAGATTAACACATTGAGCACCGTGTCACTCAAATATGGGTGACACTAATTTCTGACCAATCTTGAAAATTCATTTTTATTATAATATATTTGAACAAATTGAATTTGTCTAAAATTTGGATATGGAAGAGTTCTAATGCCACCACCTATAATAGATATTAACTTTCTAGTTTCGCTTTCATTAATTAAATTATTTTAACTATGCGACGATTTTAGTGGCCAATTGTCGGCACTGAAGGGGGATTAACGTAAGAACGAGGAGAAAATGAGTCATCGAACGGCTGGGACAGCTTGATTTATCAAAGCAGACAGGGAATGTTTATTCGAACTGGACGAAGCTCATTTAGTCTTATGTCAGTCGACGTTGGACGACGCAGGTTTACTTCGAGTTCAATCAACGAGCAGGTTTCCACACACCTATCGACTTTAAGGAATTTTGCTCTTTGCTAAAAGTTGTTGCCAACTAATTGCTACGATTGGTCAAAGCTGACGCCAAGGTAAGTAAAGGATTCGGTTCCGATCTATATCCGACTCGTTTTCGTCCGCAGTCGGGATCCGCCAAAGTCCTTCTGCTCGAGGACCATCAAATCGCATTCGAAATGCTCGCCGTCGACGCCACGGAACACGGCACGACAAACGGGAATCTGGATACAGATACAGATAGAGACGCGAGTGCGGGTACGAATTCGTGGCAGAGGGAAGCCGGAAATGGGTGCGAGTACGCGGAGACCCGGGGATGCTTAGAGACGAAAGGCAGAAAGGGCGGGAAGAGTGGCGAGAGACTGGCAACGGAACAGTGGCAAGAAGGGTACGGGTGCGGGACAATCGTTTGGTTTGCAAGACACGTTGCACGGTTGACCCAGCCGCCTCTTCTCAATCCCCCACTGGTCAGCTTTCTCCTCGTGTAACTGGCTCTCTCCCTCTCTCCCTCTCCCTATCTCTCTCTTTCTCTCGGGCCGTGCTCTGTACCGCTGCGGCGGCCCCTCAGGGCTGCCCGTTACTTTAGCATCAACAACAATCTCCACCAGCGAAAGCCGTTATTCCGTTAGTGTCTTAGTGGCGGTGGTACCGGCGCGGCGGAACCGACGGACCGACGACGGACCGACGCAACGGGGGCGAGGGAGGCGAAACGGGTTGAACGGGGGGAGGTTGCGCGGGGGTGTGTAGCAGCAGCAGCAGCAGCAGCAGCTATGGTGTGTCGCTTTCGAGCGGATAACCGGGCTTCTCCTTTCCTTCTCGTCTTTCCTTCTCCCTTATCCTGGCCGCGCGCTCGCGTTCTCTCCGCTCCCGTGCTTCTTCTTGTCCCGTGAAACCCTCCTCTCTATCCCAGCCTGGGTAAGCGTTAGCCCGCGCGTCTCGCCTCGCCACCGTTTCGCCGCCACCGCTCGCGCCCGCTCGCCTCTACTACTCGCCTGACCTCGCCTCGTGCCGCGCACCTCTCGTTTCGACCCGCATTCCCACCCTCCCGCGATCCATGGTCCACTCTCCGGCCAGTAATTAAACAGCCACACGGCAGGCAAATTGAATCAGTCGAAGAGACAAGGGAGCGTCGACGCAGAGGTGACGGCCAACCAGCCGCAACTACGGTGTCTATAGTGAAGGGGCTATCGTGCCGCGTTCGCGTTCCTCCGGAACCAAGTCAGTCGAACGAGGACCGAAGAGCAGGGATCTCGGAAGGAGGGATGCGGGTTCTCGTTCGTGCCGGCTACCCGGACGTTTACAAGCCCAAACTAGCCACCCACCGCCCCCGACCCAGGGAGTTGGAACCATAGACCACCGCCCATCGGGTCCTTCCATCGGGCTTTTCTGACCGTCGCCGTCGTCTCGCCTCGCCTCGTCTCGCCTCGCCTCGCCTCGCCTCGCCGCCGAGCGCCTCTCCTTCCGTTACCGTCCTCTCTCGCTTGCTTGACAACGTTGCATTAACTCCCCCGTCCCCTTTAAGTGCTAAGTTTACCCCAAGATTGCATAATGCTTCGCTCGCTCGACTGCGTATAGACGAGTACGTCGTTACCGTTGCCCCTTCTGTTTTCCAACGAAACGCAACCCGAGCCTCACCCCGAAACACACGGGGACCGGTGGAAACCCGCGCGACCAATTACCATCGTCGTCGACGTTGCTCGTTCGTTTCGTCCGAACCACGGGATCCTCTTCCCGGTCTTTTACCACCGGCCATTCCCGATGAACGAACGACGTCGCCCGAATTGGGAAAAAGATCGCGCGAACCGCGATCGGCAAGAGACTCGACGAGGTGAGCGACGATCGGTCGAATTCGCGATCCGCGATGGAATTCGTGAACGGTTGGAGCGCGACGACGGCCGCTGTTCCGCTGAATTCATCGAAGATAGCCGTCGTTACGGTTTCCTTCGCCGGCCTAATGAAAATATAACGGTTTCTATGCTACGCGGAGTTTGTCTGGTAGCCTTCTGGCGCATCAACCTGACACATAAACTCTTATTATGCTATACGTTACCGGCCGGGGGCGCTAATGGAGCCACAAGTCAGGCAGGTATCGTGGCGAGCACCTTACCGCTACGCCCGTCTACTTATTTTATATTTAAGCGTCGTAAAGAAGGAACTACTTGCAAGACGAACGGGATATTTAATAATTGATATCTCGGCTCGCCCGGAAAATGGTGACGAGCGTGCGGCGTTTAGTCGTGACGCGGTGGGATCAACGGCGTTCGACTCCGAGAGGGGCGACGCGCGTCGTCGTCGCGGCCGCCGCGCGGATTACGCGCGCGATAACGACGCGCGGCGTTAACACGCGTAAAACTACTTGTGCGCTCTCCCCGGTCGTCGGTCCGCGTCGGTTCGCGCCGGGTCGCGTCGCGTCGCCCCCATGCCACGGAAGAATGCATCGGAGATTAGAGAGGCGCGATTATCGTCGACGACCGCGCGAAATCGATAATCGCGAGCGAAAACGTATCCATAAATTCCGCGACGCGGCCCGTGTACGCCTGTATGAAAATTACAAAGCTATTAATTACGACCGCGATAAATTAAGCAGCCGTGGGGCCATTATAGAGCGCGAGCCCCGGTGAATTGTTGGTAAACTTGGTCCAAGTACGTAACATGGGCGTTGGTGGTACTCTCGGCCCAACGCGGCTCACCAGGCATATAATAATGGTTGGTTAGAATGCTAATATATGTCCGGACGGGGGTGGCACCGGGGGACCTTGCATCATCGGAGGACCCAACTGGGCACTCGCCCGCTCCTGGCCGGACACCGTATAATCTACACCCCGAGACGTTATTACTCCCCGAGACACTAAAATCCCTCCTACCGGTAACACCGTCTCGCCACCGATACCGCCGCCGTCGTCGCTACCGTCATCGTTTCGCTCAACGGTGAGCCTTTGTTTACCCACCACACTCGGCACCCCTCCCCCACGCCGCCACCCGCACACCTGGACGAGAAACGCGTGCACGTATCCCGACGTAACGTGTCCCGAAAATCGTGGCACCGTTGGCCGTGGCGCAGTGATTTCCGCGTGAAAAAAAAAGAAAAGAAAGAAAATAAGTCCGAAGAAAGAGCTACGTTTTTTCATTCGAGTCTTTGTTTCCTCCGGGAAAATGAGTTCGAAGACGCGTCGAGTTCTCCCGGCGCTTGTATTGGGTTGTTCCAGAAGTAATTTCGGGTTCCCAAACGGATGGGTTACGAGAGAACCGAAATTACTTTCGCAACAACCCAATGGCGTGAAGTAGAATTGTTATGTCACGGTCGGACTCCGCCACTTGACTCCTTCTCGATAGTATGATTTTTCAGCTCGAGACTTCTTTTCCGAAAAGGTTTAAATAACGTTACTGAAATAGCACCGCGCGGATACGACCTAAATTCGTCACGATTTCGTCTCGTTTTTTGTCTAGATGTCAAAGGTCGACACTTCTCAATTTTTCAAACGATTTCGCGGTTATATTTCGATCGAATCTACTCTGTCTTAAAGTAGACGCTTTCAGCCTTCGTTTGAGCTAAGTCGCATTGAAGTAATCCGACGGAATCGTAACTTAACGTTGACATGAATACTGCGAATGTTTTCCGAGTGTGCGTACACCTTTTATCCTGTATATTCGATGCAGCGAGTGGTACGAGTCAATAGTACGGCGGCCGGCCAAAATACTTCCCCGGCTGACTATTTACTGTCTCGTATCACTCGTCATCCGAGAAACTTTTCAAAAATATTGCGAGCTTATCAGTGATTCGAGTCAATAGTAACTCGAACGACGGAAAATCACAGCCGTCTAACTTTTTGTTGATCATACTCCTTGTCTTTGGTAGTCGCTAAAAAAATTGCAATAGGTACTATTAAAACGCGACACTCTCATTTTTGACTCCCTTTTCCCAATGCTCCTGCAATATCCTTTTTTTTATTTTTCGTTACATACTCCTGGCTATTTTACTTTCCTACGTTTTTGTATTTCGTTATTTATTAATTAAAAGGGCAACTACCCTTTGGACTACGGAACATAATGTAACATTAATTTAATTCGAGAATACGTAATGTAAATTCCGTGGGGAGATTTGGGACTGACAGAAAACAATTGATGTTGTAGGAATTTCCGTGCTGATAATTCTGTTAAAGCAATTGTAATAATTACATCGCGGATTTTATGTTTTCATACCAAAATTGGATAGTTGCAATTTAAAATAGAAAAACAATTTAAAGCATGGTAAAATGTGATGCGCTATTAATGTATTAAGATGATCAAAGGTGGAATTCTATTCTTTGCAATTGACGCGGAGAATTTTTATTTTGCGTAAAAATCCGCCGTCTGGTAATGACCATAAAGGGTGCGGCGGCCCATAGATACCGTTATCCCTTTAAAGAGGAGTTACACAGTTAATCTTATATAGAATCCCGCGGTCGGTTATCAGAGCGTTTATAACTTGTATTACCGCATTACCGGCACCATAGGATCTCGTTCCGCCTAACATTCGTAATTATACTCGCGATGGAAAAACTTTCTCTGAACAATCGAATTAAATTACTAAAACCATGTGTTTCCTCTTTCTGTGTTTAGTAGACCACGTTGTCAGTGTAGCAGGTAACAAAGGCTCACCCTTAATCGTTGCTACCACCGTGTCTGCTTACCGCGGCGAGGCGGCTCAGTGCATGTCCCGCGCCAAGCAGCGTCGACCGATATTTATCGGCCTCGTTGCAACCTACCAGCTTGCATCATCCGATACTTGGCCATCGCTACCGTCTCACCCCTAACCATCACCCCGAGCCTTCTTCTTTCCTTTCGAGTGTCCACACGGCTGCGATGCCCGACTCGAAACGCTAGAAACCCTAACACACAGAGGTGCACGCGCATCGGTCACGAGATCGGCAATTCGGAATCTCGAATCCGTTTGGTCGTGACGCGAATCTTGAGGTAGCCGTCTCCAGGCCCCTCGCAAGAACTATTTCCTCGCTGGTTCGTTGGTTCGTCCGCTGTCTCGTCCACGCGGTCGATCCGGCGTGCAAGGATTCGAGCGACCGAGGAAGACGGCACCGTGGAACACCGACACAATGCGCATCGCACTGCCGGGGGTCACGTCGCGCGTCGGTACGAGAATGCCGGCCAACAGTCAGCTTTGTGCCGGACTATGCTCTAAGAAGGATCCGCAAACAACCGGCGGCCCGCCGACGAGTTGCAACTCGTGTATCTATTCAGCCCTTTGCCGCGATAACCATCCCTCCCCCCACCACCCCACACCCCGCCCGACCAATTTCGCAAGACCAATCTCCCTGTCGCGGGGCCTGCCGCGATCCTTCAAAGTAGTCGAGAAGTCGGTGGAACAGCGTCGTCGTCGTCGTCGCGTTCGCATTCCGCAGAAAATTCGTGATTTTCGCGATTTTCGCGACGCGAGACGTTGAACGGTTTCAAGGGAAATACGTGTTGCGTGCGGGCTCGAAGCGGTACCAGCGTACAGGCTTTACACGGCGGACGACAGGACGCATAATATAACGGACGTACATAAATCCACGTGTCAGTCAACAATGTACATAAATACTGGCCACCCTTGTAACGTGGTTTGCAGGAGTGGGTAGAGCCGGCCGCGTGGTAGTAAGCAGTGCCGGGGCTGCTTCGAGAGCCACGAAGCCCACTCCTCGCCACGTCGCTTCTCTCTCTCTCTCTCTCTTCCTCTTCTCCTCGCTTCACCCCTCTTCTCTCCTCGTCACCCCAATTTCGGCGGGGGATGCTCTCGGGAGAGGAAAAGCTTCTAGTTGCGACAAACGCGTACCATCCCGTTTCGTCTAGCCCATCGAGTGTTTCTTTCCTATTCGCAATTTTAACGGCCCATCGAATCCTTTCTTGCAAATTACCAGCAAACCAATCACCGCGACTCGGCTAATTTCGAACGACCGATACATGGCATTCAAGTACTAATAGATCGCGAATCGCGCGACGAATCGGTCGCCTCGAAGGAGCGGATGGACCAGTCGGAGATTGAGACGAATCGATGCGGATGGGGGAGGAGCGAAGAGGAAATGGTAAGCGGCGAACGGCGAACGAGGAACGGATGCCTGTAGTCCGGTATTCTCCAGAGGCCACGGTTACCTTTGTAAATACATACATACGTTTCGATCTCCCGCGTAATCCCATACGGACGAAGGTATTACGAAAGTTTTTCTTTGCGGTACATCGAGCGGGTTGCTTAACGGGCTTACTCGCGATTTCTTTGTTCCCCTCGACCCTTCCCCCGACGCCCTCCTCTGCTACCCTTCCCCCGACGCCGCAAACCGTAACACCGTAAACCGTAACACCGTAACACCGTCCGCCGTCCGCCGACGCGGGTACACGTACCGAGCCGGAGAGATGTATCGCGGGCGCGTCGCGATCGTTGACTAAAAATCAGAAGAAACGAGCGCTACCGATCCGTAACTACTCCGTTTTCCGATCCAAATCCGTTTCCGGAGTCGACCGACGCCGCTATCTTCCTCCCGAAGCCAGGAGCTAAAGGACACCAGGGACCGGGGCACAGGTTTCGCAATCTTATCTGACCAGTACGACTGCCGCCCGCCATCCGCCACCCCTCGCTCCCCGGCGCGTACCATTCAGGCGAGATACGAGTCGCTCCACTTTTCTCTCTCGCCAACTATTCCTTTTCTTTTTCGTGGCTTTTCTTCTTCCTTAGCCCGGCCTCGGTCTTCGAATTTTCTTAGATTTCGGCTCTTTAGTGCTTTCCCCCGTTCGATCTTGTTTCGAGGCGAGCAGCACGTGGCGAGTATCCCTTGCGCCCTCTGATATGGTCTGATCGTACGGAAGACTAACAGTTCAAAGGAGACATTGTCTGATTACTACTGGCTACTATCACTTACGACCCGGCGTAAGCAAACTGTGCTTCGTCCGGTCAGAGCAGACCGTCAATGCTCAAGGTAGACAATAGTTATCACTGACGACTATTACCATGTATTGTTACCGACGACCGTCGACCATTAAAGTCGATCATCACCGTCGTCTTTCGCTGGAAGAATATCGTTCGACGTGCCCGTATCCAAGTTTCGATTTCCTCTTTCTTTTCATCTGTCCTGGTCGTTGCAGGTTTCGACTTCTCCGCCCGACTCCCGCGATCCGTCCCTTTCGGGTCAACCTCTACCGCTAGTAACGGCGACGGCGACAGCGACGACGACGACGACGACGACGACTGTACAATATTTATATTATCCCAACAGGACACTCCCGGGTAACACGGACATGATTGCAATCCCGTTCATATATCTTCGGCTATACGACCGTACGCGAGACTACACTACGCTGGGGACGTATCAAAACCGGCGGCCACCTTACACCGAGAACGCGGTCGACACCGTCATAATATTTTCAGATAAACCTACGATTTCTCTCCTACCCTCCGAGGACGGTACACCCTCCGATATACCCCCGGAACCCCTCGCCGGTCTTCTCCCGTTCCGCCTCTCTTTCGTAATAGCGCCAGCTATCCGTCCCACTCTGGAACACTGTACAGACGTTTTTACGCGCCCTTTCTTCCTCCCCGTTCGGCCAGGTTCGCAAGGCCTGCCGCACACGTTTTTCGGCAATGTTCCGTCAGGATTTCGCGCGGCGAATACGAATCGACGGGGAGGCACAAAAGCGGTTCCGATCCTCGAAGGTAAAGGGGTAACGACAACGAAGATTACCTTTCCCCGGGCCACCGATGGAGAGTTCGCGAAGAAAGGAGCGTGCACGAGTTGGGAGCGGTAAATGAGGCGGAGCCAATCGTTTCATTGCATCAATAGTCGTAGCAAAGTTGTACCAACTTTCTTGATAAATCCCGCTTACTTTGCGCCATAACATAACTTTACAGAATCGGAACCACGGCCATGGAAGAATTGCGATTTGTAACTTTAGATGAGGTCCCCCGCTACCGGGGGCTCCTTCCTCTTTCGTTCTTCTCGTTCTCTTTAACCGTATTACGCCGTCGATCCGCGGCAGCCCCCGCAATCACGGCACAGACATTTTCCTACGAGCTCCGTTTCCGTCGAATGTTCCGAAGGAGAGCCAGCCCGAAAGGATCCGCTCGCGTTCCACGGCTATTCGTACGCCGTCGAAACTCGTCGGACGGACGAACGCGTCCGCCCGCGACCCGATCGGCGCGCGTTCGAGGTTCCGCAAAGACCCGAGACTCTCCGCGCGTCGCGTCTCGTCGTTTCGTCAGTTTGAAATCCGACGGACGAGAAAGCTCGTACGACGCGACGCGACCGGAGACGCGGCAAAGAGAGAAGAGAGAGAGAGAGAGAGAGGAGGCGGAGGAGACGAGGCGACGCGACGCGACGCGACGGGTCAATATCGGTCAGTCCTTATTCAGCGAAATACGAGTCGGACGCGAAAGCATCGGACGTTTGCGGAGCAACGTTCGTTCTGGAATTCCAGCCGGCCACCGCGGACGAAGCTTTCGGCAAATTGGCATTCTTCTTTCGGACTCGACGACGGTGAATGGGAGCGGAGAGCGGGTTTGACGTTCGCCGAGCATCTTTGAACGGTAGATCCTGGACATCGCACCCGAGTGAAGTGATCTCCGGCTGCCACGAGCAGTTCCCTTCTGGTAGCCTTAACCCTCCCCTTTCTGGCGCTCCTCGTCGAAGCTCGGCGAAGCTTGCCGGCCGCGCTGCAACGCGCCGAGCGCCGTGACCGGCTTTGTCCTTCCCTCGTTCGTGCCTGCCTGCCTGCCTTCCTACCTAGCTCGCCTGCCTGCCTGCCTGCCTCCTGCCTCCTGCCTGCCTCCCCCCTTCCCTACCTGCCTCCTCACGGCTGCTGGCTCTTTCTCGCTTGCACGACCTCTCTTCTACCGGCGTTCACGATGGCATTGTGCGCGACTAATTAGTCGAAGCGCGAGATCGAGGAGCGAACGGCTTTAATTAACATTCCTGGCTCGCCCCGGCTCCGCCACCTTCTCGGAAGGGCAAATTGAAGGCTGTAAACGTCGGGAGAATCGTTCGAACGGTGTCGATGGTCCTTCGTATTTCGCATCAACCCGAAAATTAGACTTTTCCCACCGAATTTCGTTGATTTTTTCTTCTCCGTCCGAGATCCACCCGCGCTCGAAACGTCTCCGCGTCTATCGAACCGTTCGCTCGATTTTCCGTGTCGTCCCCGGCTACGTGTCTCTAGGTGGTCGTCAACGATGGATACCGTCGAACGCGAAAGCTTAATTTTCCACGAATAATTGGTATCCGGCCGATCGATCTAGCGGCGCACACCCCATTCCCACCTCGAAAGTGGTGAAACATCGTCTAAGTCGTCTCATTCGTCTTCGGTAAGATACTGGAGAGAGCAGATCATCGATTCCGACAGTGGGGCTAAGGAAAATTAAATGACGCAGACCCCCGTTGAAGGGGAGTTATTTGTCACGGTAGTTGATGTACCGTTCCTCTTCTTCCTCTCTTCCTCCCTCTCTCTCTCTCTCTCTCTCTCTCTCTCTCTCTCTCTTCTCTTTCTCTCTGTCTCTTTCTATTCCCTCCCCCTCTCTCTCTGCCTCTCGTTTTCACTGTATAGTTGACGCTCTCCGTGCTACCTTATGAACCGCTTAGCAACGTAACGCGAATCGTTTCCCTTTCCCTTTCTCGCTCCCGTTTGCGTTCCGCGGCCGCGCGGGCTCGCACTTTTCATTCGCGCGTTGACAGCTCCGCGATCTCGCAGCTACGCGTGACCGCGACGCTATTTGTAACGCGTCCATTAGGCGCCTCTCGTTCCCTCTCAATCCGTGCAGCGTTGAATGGAAGAAATCTCGCGGAACGGAAAAGAGACGACGAGAAACGAGAGAGAGATAGAGAAAGAGAAAGAAAAATTAAGAACAGGAAGGATCTTGACGCAACGCGTCGATTAAGAATTGGCCGACTCTATCGCGACGACGTCGGCCGCCGGTGACGCCGGTGTCCCTCCGCTCGAGTTTTCGAATTTCGTTCGATCCTCCGCATTTACCGTAGCGAGTTGAATTCTTGGTGCGCGGAGGAAACTAAAAGGATGGGGGTAAAAAGGCGAAACGGGGTGAGTCGGCTTACCCGTCTCTACCCCCGCGATAACTTTTTCCTTCTCCGCTTGTACCGTGCTCGAATTTATGCCGGACGGAGAATTAATGCGTGACAGATTTGTAGTTATTACGAGGAGGTGGAGGCGGCGGGAGGGTTAGAGGGTGAGAGGCGAGGGTGGAGGCAGGCGGCAGAAGCAGAGGTAGAGAACGGCGGTGGTGGACGAGGCGGCGGAGGAGACGGAGGGGTCGGCGGAGGAGAAGGCGGCGGTGGAGGCGACGGAGGCGACGGAGGGATCAGAGGGAACCGGAGGCGGCAGCGGCGGCGGCGGCGGAGGAGGAGGAGGAGGTGGAGGAGGAGGAGGAGGAAGGGGTGGGTGGAGAGGAAGCGGCGGAGGTCGGATGGAAAGAGTAGGAAGACGAGTGGCCTGGTCTCCTCGCTCAGCCCCAGGGAATGAAAAGGTGAAAGAGAGAACGAGAGGAAAGCGAGAGGTTCGCGGAAAAGGATGGTAAACGATCGCGGAGAAAGAGAACGAGACGGTGCGAAGGCACGAAGGTTCGCAGGGCATCGGAGGCATAAGCGGGCAAGGCAGTCGGGCTTTCAGGCAGCGACGGCGGCGGAAGCGAGCCCATTACTTATTATAACTGCCTGGCGAGCGAGCGAGCGAGCGCCTGTCAGGCATCCATCATCGCGACGAATGGCCTCGCTGCCAATAACATCCGCCGTCATCGCCAACTTTTCGCGGTCTTCCTCGCTTGCTTGCTCGCGTGCTTGCCCGTTTCCCCGTATTTCTCGCCCCTCCCTCCCTCCCTCCCACCCTCCCTCCTTCCTCCTTCTCGTCCACCACCTCCTTCCCCACCACCACCTCCTCCTCCTCCTCCTCCTCCTGTCCTTTTCCCGCGCGATTCCACACCGTCGCTCCTTATCGAGTCTTATCGCGGAGCTAACTAAATTAACTTTTCCGTTTCGGCGACTCGTTCGTTCGCCAAGAAATTTGACTTTCGATCGGTCGAAACTACGCCGTCGACCGAAACCGTACAGGGGATCGTACCGACGAGACACGACCGGTCGGGGATACCGCTCGGCCTATGTTGGAGGAGTAAGCGCGGACTTAACTGCTCCGCGGCGCGGTTTGATTGCGATTACACGATGATAATTGCGCGATGAAAGTTACACGACGATTATTGTTTGCGCTGTGCGAGCTAAATGGCAGCTTTTCGACGGAGCCTGTTTTAGTACGAATACTTTCTGTCTTGTTCCAAGATGTCATTTCATAGACCAGAATTTTATTGTAGAACCAACTGCGGCGAATACAATTGCTGGAAGCGAATCTTCGCTACTTGTGAATAAGTTCTGTGAATCTCTGAAATTTTCTTTTTTTTTCCATTTTGTACGACTTTATAATTGAAACATAATGCTTTGCATTGCGATGCTGCGAAGGGTTGCTATCATTTTTAAAGGAAGGTATGATGTTCCTGTAATTTTTTATAGATCTGTTGCATTAGAATAAAATAGAGAGTACATTTTAAATTCTAAATTGTAGCAGGTATCGAGTAGTATCCAGTTCACGTCTTTTCTCCTTAACCGCGTTGCAAATTCCCAACGATTCTCATTCGATCAGCAGCGTTCAGCGTCGAATCGGACGACGAGAAAAGCGATAAACACAGCAATGTCCTGCGATCGCGTCGCGTCGCGTTACGTCCGCGCCTCCCGCGCGGTTTAACGAGAATGCCAGAGGTTCGAGAGCGAGAGAGCGAGAGAGCACGAGAGATAGATAGAGAGAGAGAGAGAGAGAGAGAGAGAGATACGCCCGTGTCGGCCGACTGCGGTGCATATTCAACTGCAACGGGTTGCAGTTTCGCCGGGCATATGGCACGTCGTATCTCAACGTAGTCGGCCGGACAGTCGGAGTGACTCATGGCGGATTACCGTGATTGCTTGTTTATGGTCATTAACATCTTCATGGTCCCATAACTACCGCGCACCGTCCCGTTCTATCAACGAGCGTCACCCGTAGGTGTTGCGTCGCATGCGCGTGTCCTTGCTATCCGCGTGTCCGCGTGCCGGAGCGTCCGCGTTATCTCGGCCAGCCCTTCCCGGGACGACGACGAGGACGACGACGACGACGACGGAAGGGCCGAGCGTAAGACGCGAGCGAGTTTACTTGGTACGTAACGCGGCTCGATCGGCGCGCTCCGATCGCCGGAAAACAGCGAGCGAACCGCGCGCCGCGTTCGAACAATTGTTATCGAACCGTGGAGTCGCATGACTGTTCGACCGAGCTGATTGATGGAAACGGGTCTTTCTAGAGCAACTGCTGCCCACCAACTGCAATTATACCTGCAACACGCATTGTATCGTTCCCGACACATAGATCGCCGGGCTCGTTCGGTTCGGCTCGGCTCGGTGGCCAGTAACGCTAATACGATCCTGGGATGCGTAACTCGCGTCACCCCGCAACGCTTGCACCGGCTCGACACCGGCTCGACACATCGGCCCGACGCCGGGTTCGGCAACGGTACGGCGCGAAACCAGCACCGGCATCGGCACTGGCTCTCTCCACATCGGCAACGGCATCGGTATTGATACGCGACACACACACACAGCGAGACACCGACTGCCAACGCCGACATCAACATCGACCATCGATATCGTCAACCGACGTTCAATGCCGTTCCCGCCGCTACTACCACCACCACCACCACCACCACCACTACCACCACCATCGCCGCCGCCGCCGCTACTACCGCTACCACCACCACCACCACCACCACCACCACCACTACTACCGCCGCCACCAGTGTGCCACTGCCACCCCTTGATTGCCTCATTGGATCGCATTATGTCGGCGCCATTATCATAATTCAGGGATTTTTCACAGCCACCCCGCAGAGAGCGCAAAGCTTTGGCTCGAGGCCCGGTCACCCGGCGACGAGGGACACGCGCCGATCGATTCGCTCGGTC
This sequence comes from Augochlora pura, assembly GCF_028453695.1. NCBI lineage: Eukaryota > Metazoa > Arthropoda > Insecta > Hymenoptera > Halictidae > Augochlora > Augochlora pura. The sequence goes on along the minus strand of NC_135774.1, from coordinate 3,497,927 downwards.
GCGAGCCGCTTTCACCGTTCCGTCACCGTTTCTTCGATTCCGCCGATCGTTGCTCGATTCTCCGCGAGCAACGGACCGCGGCTTCGAGTCGAGCCCAAGTTCTCTTAGGCGCGGGGCTATCCTACAACCGGATACGATCGGCGGCGGCGGCGATCGGCAGGGGCGCGAGAACGAAGCGAAAGGAGAGAACGTGCGCTGGATGATGGGACCGTTGTTGCGTGTATGTGTGTGTGTGCGCAGTCGATTGCGAGCCAACAACGGCCGCTCTGGTTAGCTACGAGGGCGAACGGAAAGAAAGATGGAACGCGAGGGTCGAAGAGATAGAAAGGGTGAAAACGAGTTAGCGGATCGGACCGGAGTGGACCGCAGTGCGCGCAACCACCGATACGCAACGTGGCGCACCAAGTATGAGTATTAGAGCGATTGACTACCGGACGCGAGCCGTACGTGCCGGCCGGTAACCCGTGTAACATACTGCCGCCATGGATCCCTCCCTGCTATTCTACCACCCTGCCGCCACCCCCGGGTCACCCTTTCTCGCCCCGTCCTCCCTTCCTCTCTGTCCGGCGGTGCCGTAGCCGCGTTACGCGCTACACGCACCAGGATTCAGGATGCCGCGTAACTGTCGCGACGACTCGCAGTTTTTCGGCCGCACGCGACCCGCAATCACGTTTCGACGGTCGCGCGCGGCCGATTATTAAGTCGAGTAATAACAAGTTAACGCCTTAAATATTTATAATACTGTTACGAGCACAGGATGGATGACCGGTGCCGCCTTGGAATTCTCCCTTGAAATAAAAGACGGCAACATGGTTCGGGGTCTTCCGACCGAGCTGAATTTGGGCAGCTGCGATTTGACAGCGAACCCGAGAAATTGAGATTAATAAACCGATATATTGTATATTGAATTGTATAAAGAAATTGTGATAATAAATAGTTAATCATGCCGCGAACACGTGAAACGGGGCAAACGGGGCGACGGGAACCGGACGAGGTTCCCGAAGTCCGCAACAATACTATATACTAGAATTATCTCTCCACAATTAATTAATAAAAAAATAGGAACAGAACAGACCTGTGTGATTCGACGTTAATAGTATAGAGAAATTGCATTCGGTAAATAGTACAGGGATAAAGGTTTGCCGCGCGATCGTTCACCGTTCGGTCGGTCGGTCGGTCGGTCGGTCGGTAGGTTGGTCGGTACGTAGATGGTTTATAGCGATGCGACAAAAATGTAAATGCGATATCGTCCGAAGAGTCCAAGACATAAATCTCGCGTTAACGCGTAGAGCAAGCGACACACGGTTGGCTACGCGGGCGAGCCCGACGAGGAGGATTCGAGCGGAAAAGCGAGAAAGGGATACAGAGAAGAAAAGAGACTCCGTCGTGGCGTTCATTAGGAATCCCTCCGACTCCCTCGGTCTGCCACCCCCGTCTGCCGAATCGGAGCAAACTACAGAGCACGGAGAGAGCCTCCTGAAACAGAGGGAGACCGAGGAAGAAGAGGGGGGGGGGAGGCGAGCGCGGCGAACGGCGCGGCAAAGGAAAGAGAACGGTGAAGGGTCGCGAAAGGAGGAGAAAGAGAAAGAGAAAGGGAAAGAGAAAGAGCAAAGGCGAGGCGGGAGGGTGAGGAAGCTGCGATAGATCACGCGGGCGGCAGCGCTCCTTCGAAAAACATCCATAAAACGCAGTAGGGCGGACTCAGCGACAATAAACTCTACATATAAATCTTACCCTGTGACGCTGTGATACGCTGATGGCGAGCACGATAATCTCCGAGAATGCGGGCTCCTCCTCTTTTACCCCGGCTCCGTCTCTCTTCCTCCGTCCCTTATTCTTCCTCCTCTTCCTGCTCGTTCTTTCTGCTTCATTCTCTCTTTTCTTCTCCCTTCGCTTCTTCCACCTTCTCGATCTTCTTCCACGTTCTCGATCTTCTTTCTACGTTCTCGTACGATACTTCCCAACATCGTGTCCGTTTCCAGACGGAACCGTGTCGTTTTAGAGTTCGGCTCGCTTCCGAGGTCTCTCGAGTCACGGAAGGCGAAGGGACGAGTGAAGAGGACGATAACCGAGGATGGACGGACAAGGCGAAGAGACCGACGATTAATCTCGTTTCGCCACGCAGCGCAGGGTCGAAATCGAAGTCGTTTACGGCGAAGAATCGTTGCTCCGTTAGCCGGTCGATGTAGCTCGGAATTAAAGTCTCAGCACCGGCACAGCCCCTTACCTTGTCCCTGGCCTCGTTCACCCTCGGCCGTTCTTCCATAGCATCCCTTCGGTTCCTCGGCTCTACGGCGCGCAGCGTCGCTCCACGCCGTACCGCGCCGCGCCGAGCCTCGCCGTATCTACGACCGTAATTCACCTCCCCGAGCTTGCTTGCCGGTCCCTAAATGCTTCTAACTCCTATTCCTTTGCCGGAATCGAACAATGGCGCGTGAAATTTCAACTTTGAGCCTTCTCTTCCCTTCCAGCTTTGAGCTTCCTTCCATCTCCACCTACCGCCTTCGTCTTTCTTTTCCCTTTGTTTGTCCCACCCACAGCCTCTTCGATCTCTCTCTCTCTCTCTCTCTCTCTCTCTCTTCCTTTCTTCCTTTCTCTGTCCATATCTCGCGAAGGTCCATCCCTTTCCACGATTCCTCCCTTTCCACGCTTCATCGCGAAAGCTCTCGCTCGCGTAATTTAATTATTCACCCGGGAGCCAAACTCGTCGGATCTCGGCCGGCCATCCCTCGACCGTCTTCCCCGTGCTCGGCGAGCGAACCGCGTCGCGCCCTTTCGCGATCCCCGATCCCGACGGTTGATCTCGCTCTCGGATTTCAGGGCGAAGTCGAAAAAAGCGCGCGGAGTAACGCGCGAGCTAGAGATGCTCCCGCCTGTAGCTGCAGATATCTTCTGCCGGTAGCGCGTCACGTAAATCTTCGTTGCTGCTTAGTCGCAAGAACGATTCCTCCGGCAACTCGGCGGAGACAGATAAAGCGGCGGGAGCACACACAGAGAGTCTCTTCTCTCTCTCTCTCTCTCTCGCCGCGTCCTCCGGCATCCCCGGCGTTCCCGCGAGCGCGCGTTCCACCCTTCGTTCCTCGTCCGTCGGCGTCGCGGCCGCTTTTTCTACGGAGGGCGTCCGGTTCGCTCGCAACGGCGCGGCGGTAGGTAATTAGCGGAGCCCATCGTGGACCGCGGGAGCGAAGGCGTCGCGGGGATCACGGAAACGGGGGACGCGATCGCGATCGCAATCGCGGCCGTCGTAGAGATCGGCCGACGCCGCGCGACGCGCGACGCGCTCGCGGTACGCGTTTCGATTCCATAATCGATGTCAGCCGTGGCGCGAACGAAACCCGAAGGTACGATGGTACGTCGATAATCGACGTGCCGCGTCTAGGCGTCGCCGCCGCGGTTAAGGCAAGATGGATTTGTCACGCATCGCTGTCGTTTAGTCGATAAAGTGACGGGAGTCAGCCGGTGGCACGAGGTGCTAACTAGACAGAGCGGCACTCAATTACTACCGTCAGACCTCGTGTAGCTTAACTCATCTACACCATTCCGGCGGCGAGTCCTCGTCTCTCTCTCTCTCTCTCTCCCTCCCTCTCTCTCTCTTTCACACACTATCTCTGCGTGTCTCTCTCTCTCTCTTCCTTTCTCTCTCTAGCCAGCTTCCCCTCGGCTAAACACTTTACGAGCAGCTTGCCTACGCGTCGCGCGCGATCAGCCTCGTCCTTGCAACGTCTCTTATCGAAAATGGCAGCGCGTTAACGGAGTGTACCGTACCGGGCGTACCACCGATCGTAATACGCGCTCGCTCGTCCATCCGTCCTACGCATCTCCTCGTCCCCGGGTCTCTCCTGCTCTCTTGCCGCCACCGCCGCAGCTTCCCGCAGTTTAATCCACCCTTCGCCGAACCGATTTTTTATCCCTCGTTGCCGCGCCGCCTCCGTCGTCGACGAGGCCCCCCTCTCTCTCTCTCTCTCCCTCTCTCTCTCTCTCTCTCTCTCTCGACTATCTTTCCATCGAATCGTCCGACAATTACCAGCCAATTGCCAGCCACTCGCCGCTCCGCCGAATCGGCGGCGACCCGCGATATCCAAAGTTCGACGACTCGCCCGACTTCGTCCAATCGCCGGGAATCTTTGTTCTCGCGTCGCCGGGCGACGATGCATCTAGCGAATTTTTTAGAAGGACGCGCGCGATGCGGAACAAATTTGTTGCCGGCGAATTCGACGGGGTAGCACGCCGCGGATAGAAGATTTCTCCGAGGAATTGGTAGCTTGGAAAGCGCGACGAGCTCGCTTCCCGCGCGGAGTTCGCGGTGTTCCGGCGGATCGGTGCCGTTCATCGCGGGATCATACAGAGACATATCTGCTGACGATATCGCGGAATTCGAAACGAGTGTATATATAAGTGAATTAAATAAGATGAAATAAAAGGAAATAAAATGAAATAAAAGGAAATAAAATGAAATAAAATGAAATAAAATGAAGTAAAATGAAGTGAAATGAAATTAAATTAAATAGAATTAAATAGAATTAAATAGAATTAAATAGAATTAAATAGAATTAAATTGAATTTGAAAAATTCGATGCGATATTTTCGACGAGGCCGTTGTCTGTCTCGCCTCGTCAGGAATTTTTCGACGACCAGAGATGTATCAAGGCGCTATCACATATCGAGACCGAATCACGGCCAACGCCTGTATCCTCGCAGCCCGAGTCGCGAAAGGTCCCCCGTTCCAAAAACCAAAGATATCGTTAGCTACGTCGGGGCTCTTTTCGTTGCCGGCAATTACCGGCAGCCGTGCTTTTCGACCCCCACGATATACGTTGTCGGTTGCCAGTCGCCAGTTGCCCGTGTTGCCTCCAGACAACGAAACAATCGATAAACAACACGTGTAGATAACAATCGTGGGACAGAAGCTCTCTCTCTACTTTCCGGAACGGTCGTTGTAATTGCCGTACGTGTTTCGGGGTGCCCCGCCTTGTTCCACCCCCCCTCGCGAACGCTCGTCCCTGCACGGCCCTGCACGGCTCGTACAACTCGCAGGTTCGCATAACTACACCGTGTTTATGCGTCAGTCCGCGCTTTTGCGGTCGCGCACTTTTCATTGCCGTAACACCGGGTTATCGAGCTCGTTGCCGCGCGCGTCGCCCCAGCACGCTTCTCTCTCTCGAATTCCTTTCGACTCCTTCCGGCGCATCGCGGATTAGGATCCCGGAGGACAACGCGAAAATTTCGGAATTCCGAAATTGTCACGGGGGGTAAAGGACGCGTCGTCTGGTTTCTTGTTTCACTCCTCGGAGAAAAGAGAAGAAGCGACGCGAAGAAGGCGGTGGGCGGAGGAGAAAGGGGGAGAGCGCAAAGGGGGCGAGGGAACGCTCGCAAGCGGTATCGAGTATATAAACGGAGTCGTCTGAACGATCCAGGATGGGCGAGGCGGGTAGCACTAGCCAGCTATAGTTCGGTTAGCCAGCCGGCTTCTCCCGACCAGCTAGATCGCATTCAAATACAAGGGAAACCTCGAAACTTAGCGCCAGCTAATTACAATCTTGACTTCACCCTTGAGTTTCATAACGGGTAACGGCTCCCGCCATGCTTGCCTTGCCAACTTTTTGGCTTATTGTCCTTACGTACTGGCCACAGGGGATATCCGACTCATGCCTAACCTATCTCACCCATCCGCCAATCCCCGCGCGTTTCCCCGAGCTACTTTCAAACTCGCGTACAATTCCAAACTCCCTTCGCAACGCGAAACATTCATTCTCTTTTAATGCAGCTCGACCGGCAACGAAAAGAAGGTATCTCCCGTACGGCGCGCCGTACAGATTACGTCGACCTATCAGCGGCGACCGTGTCGCGTCGCCGGCGTTTCGGCAGCGTTTCGCAGTGGCCGCGGAACAAACTGCGAAAGCGTTAGCGTTTCTCGTCGGCTCGGGAATCTGCTCTGCACGCGGCTCGATAATTGCGAGTCCGCATCGGCGAAAGGGCGGAACGCGGAATCGAAGCGGGTCGGGGTCTCTCTGTTCGGCCTCGGCGAGTTTAGAGGTTCCGTGAACTTTCCACGAGAGAAGTTTTCGCAGCGGCGCTTGCGCGTCCTCGAGTAGCTTCTGTCCAAGGGAAGACGAGACAGCAGGCTGACGGGACAGCCTGCCGGTCCACTTAAAATCGATACCGGGCTGCAGCCATCTCCGCCGAGTGCAATTCCCATGCAAATGAATTGCACTGACACTGGCGTTTCGCGAAACCCCGGCGGGATTGATTTTTCCGAAGTTTCGAACCGCTCCACGTGCAACCGCGCAACCATCGACAAAGATTTCTCGACTCTCGACAACTCGACCACGGCTAAACTCTCTCTCTCTCTCTCTCTCTCGTCACGGTTGATGCGCGAGAAATTGCGAAATTGGGGATTCGAGAGATAGAGTTTTTCGTTTCTCGAGAGATGCACACGCAGGGGGCGGGAGAGGCAACGCCGCGGACCGCGGCGCGCCCTCTGTCGCGTCAACCGATCCAACGCCGGCAGAAATATCTTGGTCATTTAATTGGGAGCGTTAAACGACTACGGTCGAATTGCGTCTGGCGCCCTTGCCCGTCGCCGCACCGTCTTCGTCCCTTCGAACATTCTGCGAACTTGGAATCTTCGAGATACTTCGCGCAGACCGCTTTTCTTAAGACCCTTGCACCCTCTCGCGACCTCCTTCCAACCGTCTCCTCGTCACACGGTGGAACGAGACGCCTATTTTCTGCGGTGTCATCGGCAAATCGTCGAAATACTAGGGTATTTAGTTAATAATTATCTAAAATATATCGGAATTATCGAAACACTCATCTTCAATTAAATCCAATGTAAAGTCCATTCCTTTGAATTTCTTTACATCACGACCACTGATTAAACATTTAATGAAGCCGTAGCACGAAATATCGACGACCAATTTTGCCCGATGATATCCAAGGAAAATACAAGTTCCGTTACACGATGCGTCACCCCCATGGTCCACCGTTTCTCCGTCGAACCCGGACCGCATCCCTCGGCCCTGTGTCGTCTCTGCTTTACTTCGCGCAGCTATTCCCACACCGACTTTCGGACGTTCACGCGCGACCTTTCTCCTCCATAATTCCAAACGGGTGGTTCCAATATTTAACGTTTCGCTCTCTTCTTCAAACGAGAGGGACAGACGCGGCAGAGGAAGGGCAGGGAATGGAAACAGGAATAGAGAGAAAGAGAGAAGATAAGAGGGAAGAGGACGGAGGCGCGAACAGCCTCGCAGAGGACGAGCCTACGTGTCGGCAGGGCGCAATAAGTATGTGCTACCGCGATTAACGTTTCACGAGATCCAAACCGAGATCCTATGGAAAGTCGTTCATCCGATATGCACAGACAACTGTGTGACGGGACTCCGTTATGCCCTCGCCCGAGAGGAATGGAAACCTCCTTTTCCCAGCGCCGTGCTCCACAAACAACCCCTCGCGTTCCGTGTCGCGTTTATAATTCTCCTTTCTATCCCCCCATTGATTGCGTTACGCCGCGTAAACGAGGCCGACGGGGCAAAGACGTAAACTCAAATCGAGAAGAAACCGTGGGAGAGAGAGTATCTTTTCTTTCGCGTCCAGTGGAAAAAGTTGCAGAGAGACGGACCGATAGAGGGACCGACGTAGAACGCGAGAGAGAAGAGAGGGAAGAAGGGAGAGAGAGTAAGTAAGAGAGAGAGAGAGAGAGTAAGGGGTGGGGAGAGGAGAAGTGCCCTAGATCACCGGACGTCTAGCAGCGGAGCTGTGAGTGCAGATAAGGACCGCCACGGCGACGGCCAAGATGGACGGCCGACCGGTCTCAGCACTAGCCGGGCTTTCTACTCGGCTACCACGTCGCTACCAAGCGAGGATCTCCTCTGCCTGCTGTCCCCTTACCCCCAGAAGCTTCCTGGGGATCCTTATTTATACGCCGTCGGCCCAGACTAACGCCCATTGTCCCATTTCACCCCCGGGGTAATCTGCCGGACGCAAATCTAAGGCCCTGATCCTGCGGGCTACCGCGAAAATCTATGACGCCTTTAATTTACACGCACCTCGACCCGCTCTGCCCCATCGCGCTCGTCGTCACCGTCTCCTTCTCCGACTTTGCGTCTCCGTCTCTCCGTCGGCGGGGCTGCCTCTCGTTGTTAGTCGATAGTCGCCGGTCGCTGATCGTCCGGCTACAGCCCGTCCGCCGTCATTCATTCGTTTCCTTTTTCCCGACTTTTTTTTTCTTGTTTCTTTATTCCAGAATGCGATCCCTTTGACGCACGGGTCCCGGTGAATCGCGGCACAAACGCGGAACGGTCGCGGAACAATCGCGGAACAATCGTGGAACAATCGCGAGGCAATCGTACAGCTTCTTTACGAATCGTGGCGAGGGAGCAGAGGGGACGGGCGCGACAGTCCCAGTTCAAATATTAACGTCGCGCCCGATAATTGCGAAGTAGATTGTAGGAAGGGCGGATTTCGCAGCGCGATCGGACAAACCCAGGGTCCTCGTGCCCGATAACATCTCGTCCTCTCCATAAATATGTCGCAGCGAGCTTAACCCCCTCGCCTATCTGCCGAGCACGAAGTAGGGGAGGCATTAATGTCAAACCGAGACGGGAATTATGGCTCCCCCGTCAGTTCTCAATGAATCGAACGTTTTCGGGAGAAAATCCAGCCCGAAAACGAATTTCACCGGGCTACGCGAAAGAACACGAACGCCGCGCGCTGTATTATTCTTCGGTTTCGCCTCCGTGTTTCGTTTCTTTCAAGCCGGTCCGGCGGAAGACACGGCACCCAACGTAAATCGGTCTATCGCGTCCCATTTCCTGCTCGTGTGTCCAAAACCTAATCGCGGTGAAACACGGTCGGCACAAAGATGTTTCCCCGCGGTGCCGAACACACCGATCGAAACGTCCGCGTCGGGCAATCGGGTCGGAGACGTGTACCTATACGCGCGCCGAAACCAATAGGATACGCCGGACAGAGAGCAGAAGAGAACGGAGAGCGGAGATCGGAGATCGGCGAACAGAGCCCGGCACGCCTTTCCTTCGACTAGGTGAAACAAATAACGCAATCAGTATGCAGAAGGTTCATGCATATTTCACAGGGGGATACGAGGGTGGTCGGTGCTAAGAAGGGTTTATGACGGGGGTTGATCCGAGGATCCCCATCAAACCGCACACCAGTCCGAATATCGAGCTAAGCGGCCAGAGAAGTCCGAACGGGGGAGTGGGGGAGGGGGGTGGGGAGCGGGGTGGTGTCGGGTGGAGGTGGGGGTGGGGGACAGACCTCTTAACTTCTGCAAACTCATTACAATAAATCAAGCTTTGTTCGCCGGGGCGAGGGCAAGGGTTGGTTAAATTCCGCGGTCCTTCGCCGGCAACCCTTTCTTCGCCGCTCTCGCCCTTCGCGCCGTTCGACACTTGTGCGCGCTCGCGGGTTCCCCATTTTTTTTCAAGCGCGACCGTTACGCGGGCCGTCTGTCAGCCTCTCTCTCTCTCTCTCTCCCTCTCTCTCGCTTTTCTCGGCCGATGCTCTTGCCTCGGTCTCCGAAGCCTCGGTGCGCTCGCGGGCACCGGAAACAGAAGCCACAGAAGGAACAACGGCGATTGCGGGTGCCTTGCGCGCGCTCGCGCACACCTGCACACACGCATACACCGTCGAGGCGGCGCACGCGAGGCAAAGGGAGGCGCGACGAAATGTTTCGATCGGCGGGGGCCAATCCCTATGGAAATTACCAATGCGAAATCGGAATAGGAACGACAGAAGTATGTACACGAGAAAGCGAACAACCGTGACTTCGCGACAGGAAATCCGTAGCCCGGATTTGTAGCGGAGATACAGAAGGATATCAAACAGATGGTGCATTCTGCGGGACTCCACGTGCTACGAGCGTCGACATTGACTAATGACGGCATAGCACCGAGAGGGAGAGTGAGGGAGAGAGAGAGAGAGAGAGTGGGAGAGAGAGAGCGCGGCTGGGTGGAACGGAGAGGCCAAGTAAAACACAGAGCGAGCGGGCGCGAGCGAGAGACGGTGGAACGGTGGCGGTGGCGGTAACGGTAACAGTGGCGGTGGCGGCGGCGGTGGCGGTGACTGAAGCGGGAGGAAAGTGCAAAGGGAACGGAGGAATCGGGGGTTGTTCGACGAAGGCGGCAGTGGCGGCGGCGGTGGCGGTGGCAGTGGCGGTGACGATGCCAGTGGCGGTGGCGGCGGCGGCACCGACGCCACGGGGTTGTCGAGGGGCAAGGGCAGGGGACCGAGAGGAGGACCGAGAGGGGGGAACGGGATGCAAGCAAGAGAGGGCCAGACTGCGCGCTCTGGAACAGAAAATTCACCCAAGTTCACGCGACCTGTTGCACCCCCTAGCTCACCGTTTAACCTATAACCTGCCCGCCAAACATGGGTTTAACCTCGCCTTATCGCGTTATCGAGCCGGTTGGACCGTCTTTGCCGCTTCTGTCCGATCCATCGCTTCCGCCCTACCCGTTCTCGATCCGACTCGCGACGCTTCGACGCTTCGTCCGCGTGTCTCGACGCCGGCTCGCGCTCGGAGCGACCGGAAGCCAATGGAAGCCAATCGAAGCCAATCGAAACCGAGCCTCGATTCACGGTTTAGCGAGCCATTCGAAGAACACGCTCTCGCGTCTCGGTGTCTCCCGACTCGTGTCGCGAACGAGCGGCCGCGATCGAGCAAAGTTTTCCCGATCTCCCGACAAGGGAAAGCCCTCTGGACCTCCCTCGAATTCAGAGTACGAATTCAGCCGAGGGAGTGAAACGGCAGACCGATGCAACTGTTAATTGACCCACCTTCGGCGGAAGTGCGACCGCTCGTTATTGGTTCGTTATTCAGATCGATTCGCGGCCTACGCGTCGGCGGAAGGCAATCGTGCGTGGCACCTGGACACATAGAGCCGATAGCAGATTAAACTCGACGAATCCGTTGAATTGTTAAATATGAAACGTGCGCGAGAAACGTCGATGAACATACCGACCTCTTTCGAGCTTTTACTCGACGCGATTTTGGAAGATCACTGGGAGATCTATGGGGTAAAAACGGTCGGAAGTAGAAGCTCGAATCAGTCGAGTCGTATTAATTCGTTCTTCCTTCGGCTCCGCTCTCTCGCATTCGTATGCCGGACTATACGTGGGTCTCGGCCGAATGTCAATCGTCGGCGATGGATCTAACTGTAAGAAGACTGGCCCCGCCTTCTACGTGCTCTCCGTTATTGACCATCCTTCTCGCCGGCTTTGGATTCGGTCTACCAATTATCGCGGCGCTGTTTTACAAGAAGAGAAACGCTTCGTAATTTTCGCTCGGCCAAGATTCGGCTGCCGGGGAATCGATATTTCGGGTCCGTGGTGGGTTGGTATATCGCGCCGAGCGGAAACCATCGGGACTCGCTCGCGACGGAGAAAGAAGGACACGCACACCGTCGGCGCACGTATTCGGCAGCGGCATCGAATCGCGGGGTCTCGCGTTGGCGAAATAAAAGAGGAACCAGAGAGGTGAAGCGTTTTAAAAGCAACTCGGCGCGCGCTCGCGACCCGATGAATATTCATGCCGCTATATAATAACATTTTTGAGCCACTGTTTAGCTAATCCTCCGGACTCATTTATCGTGGGCGGCAAGGACAGCAATAATTCTTGAAAACGTTCCAACGGCGTTACTATTATTATTATGCGAATAAATAGCCCCGGGATTAAGCGGGACGACGATGAGCGCGCGGAGGTGCTCGTGGCCCGCGGCCCGCGGCCCGCGCCGCACCGAGACTCGCGGTTCGCGGCCAGACCGTTCCATGGAAACAACCGGGAACCGGTCCTCGAGGATTTGCGAGCCTCCGTTCCGATTTCCCGACCTGAAACGACGCGCCGTCCGCGAAGACGGGGAGCCGAGGACTCGCCGCGTTTACCCCTTGCACATCCTACACCCTGCAGCCAGAGAGCGTCCATTTTTGTTCGTCGTTGTTCGTGACTCGTAACCAAAGTGGCGCGAAACGAACTCTCCCCCCCTCTCTCTCTCTCTCTCTCTCTCTCTCTCTACTCGGCTGTAGTTTTTCTTCCGTCGCGCTATTATCGCGGAACTTTCGAGTTAATCCTCGTCCAGATTTCGTTGCGGGAGAAACCGCATCGAAAAGTCGCCGGCAAACTCTCCTCTCCCGGATGGCAGCTCTTTCCTCGCATTCTTTCAACTTCTCCACCGGTCCCCCTGTACCTGTGCCCCGCACCTGTACAACCCGCCCAGCAGCCAGCCAGTACGGATTGCGAAACGCGAAACAAAGGACGCGTGTTTTCGTTTAATGTTACCGCCGTCGAGCCTCGCGGAGATTATAATAATCTCGGTTTACATTGCTTCTCCCGTCTCGCCCGTTAATTCGAGAAGAAAACTTTTGCCGTCCGCGAAAAGCGCGAATTTTGCATCCCCTTCCTCTTTCGCCGCTTCGCTTTTACCGTCTTATCGACTTCTACCTTTGTTCCCTCCGTTTGCCCGGCATTCGACGACCTAACCATTTTAGGTCAGAGTCGACCTCAATCGTAACCAAGAATTTGGACGAGCGGGACGCGGCGTGCAACCGAGTGTATCTCGCTGCGCTGGACTGAAACTGGATCAAGCCAGACGAGACGAGAGTAGACGAGACGAGACGAGACAGAAGAAGGGACAGGACGAGGCGAAACGCGACGCGACGCAAAGTTTCAAACAAGTTTAAGCTGCCGTCGCGAGACGATGCCACCAAGAACCAGGCAAGTCACGCGACCAAGTGATATGTGTCAAGTCCACGATACTCGTGCGCGGCTCCGCCGAGTAAATGTTATTCCCGCCGGCGTATAATTGTGACTAGGTAGCGAAACGAGGTGACGTAAACGCCGGGACCGACCGGAAGCGAACCGGAAGCGGCAGCCTACGGAAGCTCTCCTCAACGATTACAAAGGCTCCCTTCGTAATCCCATTACCGACGAACTCGTTCTCTCGTTATCAGCGGCGATCTTTGACCGCGGCTCGAACCGGCTCGGTCCGCGACCGAGATCGAGACCGGGATCGAGATCGGCACACGCCGAACCGTTGACGCGTACCGCATCGATTCGAACGGGTAAGCAACGACAAATTGTGGTTCATTCGTGTAAGTAGTCTCGAAGCGGAATCGAAAAAGGGAAGGAGGATGAGTCTGTTTAGAGGAACGAACAGCAGTGGGTAATCATCCGCGGATGAAAGAGCTGTCGTAGCTCGTCGAGGCGAACAGAAGGGAAAGGGAGCAGAAGGGAACTGTGCGAAACAGACTCAGTCTTTGCTTTGGCTCGTACCGCGCGCTCTCTTCCTCTCGCCGCCAACCCCCTCGCGTTTTACCTTCGAACGAAGAACCCCGCGGGCTGTCGTTTCCCCCCCCGATCCCCCGATCCCCCGATCCCCGATCCTCCGATTTCTCGATCCCTCCCCGTACCCCTCCGCACCCGCCTCCTGCACCTCCTGCACCTCCGGCACCAGCCGCACATCGCCCCAACCCCAACCCCAACCTCGCACTCGCACTCGCACTCGGTGTAACTCTTCCCCTTCGCTCCAGTCCGGCTCTGTCCACTTCTGTGTACGGCTATCCACCCTCGTCCTCCCTCTGTCCTCCCCCCGTTCTCTCCCCGTTCTCCCTACTGTCCGCTGTCTGTCGTCCGCCGTCTGCCTTCTGCCGTCTGCCGTCCACCGTCCCGTTCCTATCGTCTTACCGTCCCTTTAAATTAACCGATCAATCGGGACCACGTTAACGTTTCCTTCGACATCAAACACGCGTCGCTCCGACGATAATTAATCGTCAAACTTGGCGCACGGCTCGCGCTCATTCGCGCGCGCGCGCACGGGCACTCGCTGGTTATTGGCACTCTAATGGAATTTTTTCCTGTCGGGGAGCCCCGGTGGTCATCGGGAGAAACGGGCAGACCTCCGACAGAAGAAAGTAATTTTTTTGCCTCCTCGTGTCGTGGGATCAAAGAGAACGTTTCAAACGATCGTTACATTCGCTCGTGACGCACCGCCGGTATGCTTCGCCTACGTTCGACCAACGGTCGCGTGTCGAGCCACCGAAAGAAAGACGAGAAACAAACGACCAAGGTAACGGTGCGCCGCGCGTCCTCGGCGAGGCTCGGGAAACTGTGACATCGTCGCCGATGACCGTCGAATTTCTCTATCGGATTTAGTTTAGACTGATCTTGCTTGTATCGGGAAGTAACTAACTGTTTAATAATAAAGAAAGGAAATGAAAGGGTGGGGCGGACGAGTGGTCGTCGTCGAGTCGCCGGACGTTACTCTGCGATGCGCAAAGTATAGGTATAGGGGCATAAGAGTATAAGAGTATAGAGTGTATAGAGTATAGAGCGCGGAGAGCCTTTGATATCGGGAGTAGCGTATCTAGCATTGGCGAGGAGAACCTCTGGTAGCAGAGCGGTAGCGCGTTTCGTGGGTGTTTAGACGCGGCGGTTGGCAGTAGTCGTGCACCATTCTAATTATTCAACGATGCACGGCTTACCGGAGGTTCGCGCACAAGGTACCTGCTAATAATGGCTGTCCGGCTTGCGGTTAACGTAGCTGGAGCTCGGTACTCGAGAGGTTCGTGTAATCTCTCTGTGAGAGCTCACCCTTCTCTCTGCCGGCCAAGTCGAGGGTGACAGTACTCCTAACACCGTGCACCAGACCTTGTATTCCTGCATCCACCTCTGCCGTCGTTTCCTCGAAACCAACTTCAAACGGAATCATCAAAGGTTTATCGGCCGGGAGTAATATAATGCCTCCTTTAACGTGTACGTACCTGTTCCGCGCCGTCCCGCTTCGTCTCGTCTCGTCTCGTCTCGTCTCGTCAGTCGTCTAGCCCGACGACCATTTAATTTCGACTTTATTTAGAGAAAAAGAAACAAAACAAAACGAAACAAAACGAAACGTCCGTCCGCGTTCCAGAACGCGGCGCGGCGCGACGTGGAACGACACCTGTCACGTACCGAGCAACTTTGTTCGACGACGGAAGCTTGGGAGTTACCAAGCAACCCCCCTCCCCCCCACGACCGATCGCGTGCAGATCCTGCACATCCCGCACATCCTGCACACACGGCTTGTTCGTTTCGTTTCTTGGGCGAGACCCCGGCGCGAAACGATTGTCCTGGCCGTAGGAACAAGTGACGGAGCGCGACCTCGGCATCGCGCGGAAACGCTCGGGGAAACGAGCGGTTAAGCTCGGATCCGTTGAATAGGGTATTAGAAGAAGGGGACGAGATATTACGCGAGCAGAGGATCGCGTCAACCCCGTGGCCTCTCGTTCTTGCGCGAGCTCGTATATTACTTTAATGTTTTAATATCGTGTCGGCGCGGCCATTCGAGCAACGTGGTGTCTAGATCGTTATCGATGCACTCGACGCGATGTTCCCGCTCCTCCTTTTTTCCTTTGAATTTTCCCGGTCACTCGTGCTCGCCGGCAAAAGGGTCGGCGGAGGGGCGGGGGCAGGGTGCGCGCGGGGACCGCGGCGGGTGGGTTCGCTAGGCGGGTAGGAGAGAAGGAAAGAAACGCGAAACGAGACTAGAAAACGGGGGGGCGACGGTGCGGCGCGGGGAGGGGACAAAGTGGAACGGGTTCTACTTTCCGCGCAACGAAACAACAGCTTTTCAATGACGCGCGAGACTGCAAACGAACGAAGGGATATCCCCTGCTGCCTGTTCCATCGATATCCGCCAGCACGGACGACTATAGCGTTCGAATAACGGCCAATGGAAAAGGAAAAGGACACGAATCGTCGAATTGTATTCTCGCGGCTCCTGGTTCGCGGACGATTTAACATGGGGCCGATAACGACCGGGATAAATCAGCGCCCGTCCGAACGAGGCGCGGCCCGAAATCAATAATAATGGGCAGGAGCCATTAGTAAAATTAATAAATTATGCCTCACATTATGTGCGCATTGTGAGTCGCGCGCGCTAGCACGACGGGGTAATACGTCGTAAATCATATTAGTGAATAATCCGCATCACCATAACCAACCGCGCGAGCAACGAACGCGTTCCAATTCGTCGAAAGGCAAAAGTCCCGTCGAAACCCTCTTTGCCGTCTCCGCATCCTCCCCCCTGACTCGTCGTCAGCTTTGATCCGCCGCGCCGTGATCCGTCGTCTTTGACGTATTTGCGTCTTTTCGTGGCCGCGAATCGATCGCGCGAGCATCTTGACTCGCGAGATTCGTCGGGCGCATCTTTTCCATCCGATTCCCCGACGATCTCGAAAGCTCTTTCGATGGGCCAGATTCGAATTGGTCACCGATCGGTCGAGCGATCTACGTTATATGCATTTATCGCGAAACGCGTAGCTTCCTGTTAGCAGTGCATTTCCTAGGAACGCGAACGAGATCCTAGTTCGCTTAGTTTCGCGTGGTGCCTCGGCACTCCTCGGCACACCGGTTTCGTGTCTCTCGACCGTTTCGCGGCGCTCCGAGTCTCGTCGCAGCACCATACCATGCCTAACGCCTCGGGTCGGCTCGCCTCGCCTCGCCTCGCCTCGCCTCGCCTCGCCTCGCTTCGCCTCGAATCGCCTCGCCACGCCACGCCACGCCACACCACGCCGCGCCGTGCCGCACCGCACCGCGCCGCACCCGTGGGCGATATCGTATAAATGTGTCGTTAATTACTTACCCCGCGGCCACGACACCGCGCGCTCCTCTTCCACCAGTGTTTCTCCACCCTCTAACCATCTCCACCAACCTCCGCCACCTCCGCCAACTCCGGTACCAACGCCCCCGCGCATCCTCCACCGTCAGCTTGCTGCTCCGCAGACCCATCACCTCTACCACCGACCCCGCGTTCCGACTGCACCAACTATTCTCCTCTTCTTCTTCACCTTCTACGCTACCCTCTAACTTTCTCGCTCTGTCGCCTGCCAACCCCCTTCGCCAGTCCTTCTCGCACATCTCTGTCCCTTTCGCCGACGCTCTGTCGTTCTCCGTCGATTTCGGCGCTTCCATCTTCTTTCCGCTATCGGCTGTTTCTACTCCCTCCTCCTCCTCCTCCTCATTCCCGTTTTCGTTCCCGTTTCCCATACCCTCTCCCTCCCCCCGCGTTCTCGTTCTCGTTCTGGTCCTCGTCCCCCTCTTCCCCCGCACCCCCCCCCCCCCCCCCCCCCCCCCCCCCCCCCTCCCCGCTCTCCACCTCCGCTCGTCCTCTTCCTCCTTCTCTCATCCTCCGCCACGTTATGGCACCGCGTGTTAAGGAAACTAATGTTTATTTGAAAAACTAATTGAACGGGACTCTCGCGTCTACAGCCAGCAATTAAACGAGATTACTGCAGTAGCGCTCGAGTCCCTGTGGGGATTAGATAGCACAGTAAGATATGGAACGCGTAATGTTTAACTACGGCAGCCGGCAGCCCTCTGAAGCGCCGCCAATAATTAATTGTTAGCTCGATACTGCTACCACCGCGAAAACCGGCCGATATCAAAAAACCGGAATAACCGCCGCTGCAACTGAGACTCTCGCGAAGCGTTCCGCCTTTCCCTGTTACTCCCCCCCTCCTCCCCCGGTCCGAACCCGACGCGCTCTTTTCCGTCCGCCTCCCCCGTTACCCCGTTTCCCCATTTTCCCCGGTTCTCTGCTCCCCTTTCCCAATCCCCGCACGCCTCGTCGTTAGCAAGCTTCGTTTCTTCGTCGTTTCGCTTTGATCACGATTCGGGTAATCTCCCAAGATGAAACTCTATGCGCGCGGCTCGACCGTTTCGCGATTTCAAAGCACTGTGCGAGCGCGTGTACAGTGCTCCGCGCGAGCTGCTGCCTCCGCGCCGCGTCGTTCCATCGGAATCTATGCGCGGCCCGCGCGTCGATCTAATCGAGTAGCCGCGCGGCCGTATCTTTCTTCCGTGTTCCGTCCTCGTCCGACGTTCCGTCGCGCCGCGAACACAGCCGTGCCAGACTTCGACTCGCAGCCGCGCGCATTTTGTTTCCGCGAGACGACCGCCACCCGTTTGGCTGATACGATGCGAACGCGACTCCGATCCGGTCGGAAAACGTGTCCCGACACGTTCCGCAATGTCTCCCTGACATCGAACCCCCTAAAAGCAGTCGCAGCACGAATTTCCTTCCGCCGCCGGAAAGCGAAACAGCGGTGTAACCCACTGGAGGACCGGTGTCTGCCGATACTAGCTGCACGGAGATTAATACAACGTCGTAACACGATAGCGTCCGCTCGCCGTGCCGCGACCAACACTCGCCTCGCAACCTGTGCTATCATAGCCGACCCGACCCGCCCCCCTTTCCTAACCCACGAAACGCCGACCCTCGCAAGTTTCTAACTTATAATTATTAGCTGGGCTATACGCTCGAGCTCGTCCGAGACAACATCTAACGTTAAAGGGGAACGACGATACGAGCGGGCGCGTTACCTTCCGTTCCTGCACTGTTCCGCAACTGTTCCGCAAACCGTTCCGTTGCCCCAACTCCCTCGCAACGGCCACACGGAGTTCGGAGTCGCGATTACGAGATTTAAAATCGGACGTTCGATCGCGATTTCACGGTCGGAAGAGATCGCTCGCCTGTTCGCTCGGTCCGACGAAGCGAGGACCCTCGTCACACGAGGACGCGAAGCGCGCGCCTCCTGTTTTTCGACGAAAAGAAAGCCGTTCGCGCGGATCGGAACCAAAAGCGAGCGCGTTCGTGCCGAGTCGCGCAGGGTCGCACAGGGTCGCGTCGAGCCGCGTCGCGCTTCCACGCGAAACACCGGCGGCCCCCGCGATAACAAATGGAAGCCACTCATTGGCCCGCGATTTATAATCCCCTCGTATAGACTACATTGGCGCACGTGGCGGCGTGCGAGCGAGCGCGCGAATGCGAGCGTGCCAGTTAGCCGACTAAACCGAATACACATGGGCACTGCTAGCTGGATGCGAGCGAACGAGGGAACAAGATATTGTCCTCTTGTTCTCGCTCGCTCATTGTCTGCCCCTGCACACGAATCTAGAGACGCTTCCGCCAACATCGACATTACATTCCACATTAACCAAATTATGATTTAACGTTTCGTATTGTCGGCACGCCGATTGTCCGCATCGAAATTGTCCTTGCGGCCGAGCCGCGAATGTAAATTATAATATGCGAGCGATCGCGTCGATTCGCGGCGCGCGGACAAGATGTTAGCGTCGCGCGCGCGTCCAACGAATCGACGCGTACGCGTTCGCGACGTCTGTCGTCGCGGCGCCGACCGATAACGTTAACCGACGTCGATAGATCGGCGCGAGCGCGGACATTTTATAATTTTCGAGAAAAAAAAAAGAGACGGAGGAAAAATGGTCGCGCGCGAATCGGACAGCCGTATAGAGCGGCCGCGGATCACGGTCGTGGAAATGCGTGCGTGTGTGTGTGCTGCTGCAGCGTCGAGAGTCGTCGCGCGCGCTCGGTACGTCCGGGATTGGATTCGACGATCGCGGCGTGTCCACTCCTTGGTTTCGTAATTAGTAAAAGTAGACACGAGTCGGGGAAAAAGGGAAATGGAAAAAGTAGGGTCGAATGGGTCGCCAGGGGGAATGATGGCAAAAACTGGCGGAAGCACCGGAGTGGACAAGGGACAGTGGTTTGGGGGAGGGCGGGAAGGATAGAAACAGGCAGCCGGTCGTTAGATGGGTTACGCGAAAGGTGGTCGATGGAGGAGGAGAAGGAGTTCCAGCCGTAGGAGGTGGAGGAGGCGAAAGAGGAGGAGGAGGAGGTGGAGGAGGCGGAGGAGGTGGCGGCGGCGGTGGTGGTGGTGTGGCGATGGTGGAGGTGGCGGCGGTGGAGGAGGAAGGGCGACGGTAGAAGGGTAGCCATAAAAGTTTATGCTCTCCATATGTTGTAATATAGTCGGTAGCAAGCGGCAGGGCGCGGGGGATCGGTAAAATATGCGGGCAATAAGTATGGATTGTTATTAACACGGGGCGCGCGGTGTCCGCCGCGTTTCTGAATCCATTACCTCCGCATGGCGGCTGAAATACCGGCCGATATATCCGACCTGGTGTGTACATCGCCGCACCAATGGCGAGGGAAAGAGTAGAGGCAGGAGAGTTAGATAGCGAATGCGAGAATGAGAATGAGAATGGAAGAGCAAAAGAGAGAAGAGGACTCGGGAGCGTATGAATGGATTAGCAGGTACGGCAGGCGCGGTGCGGCTAAAATTACGATCGGATTTCACGTGCCGTACACCGAGACCAGACGTATACGTATGCATGTACGTTCCGATGTGCGTTTCGCAGCGTTCCTCGCACACCCTGCACTCGACTGTGCGCCTCCTGCATCCCCTGCAGCCCCTGCGGCCCCCGCGACCCTCTCGGCCGCCGCAACCCCCCTTAACCCCGTCGACCCCTGTAACCTCTCTGCGTCGCGTGTTTGTCAAGAAAAAATCGCCGGCGCGCCGGTGCGCCGATCACACGGCCCCCTACTCTGCAAAGAAGCCGGAAGCTCTCCCTCCGCGGGGGAGGGGGGCGGGAGAGGGGGCTTCGCGCGCAGCACCGAGACTCGCCTTAGCCGGGCCCGACTACGATCTTGATCACCGAAACAAGAATAATCTCCTGTTCGAGCTGGTCGCGCAGCTTTTCAGCCTCTCGAAACCGGAAGACAAATAATCGTGGTGGAGGACGCGAGGCAGGCAACCGATGAGTCTGGCGTGGCTCTAACTAGACGCAATCAAGCGAGGTGCCGGAGTTTGCGGCTACTTACGAGGGAGGCGCAGGGGAATGAAGACTAACAGCGCGTCGCTCGGAGGCTAACCAAAAGTAATGCTACCTCGGATCAATCTCCTTGGTTCCCGGAATCCAAAGCCGAAGCCGAAGCCGAGGAAAAGATCGAGATCCAGACCAACCGAGGGATCAACGTCGAGCTCGTCGTTCGCGCGCCGACGATAATTCGCAGCGCGCAGCGACGACGACGACGACGACCAACGGTAACCTTGGCTGGCGAACGCGAAGCCAACTAATATGCAAAAATCGGTGCTCGTTCGTCGACGAGTACGCGATCAACGAGGGGACGCGAGATAGATCCGGCACAAAGAGAAGTTGGGCAAAGGCGCGCGAGGGTCGCTAAGCGCGATGCAACCGAATCGGCTTCGGTATTTACCGCTATCCGAAATACATTCGTTTTCATTTCGAACATTACGCGGCAACGGAGGAGAAGGGTGAAGGGCGAACCGTGAGCCATGAGCCGTGAGCCGTGAACCGTGAGCCGTGAACCGTGAGCTGTGAGCCGTGAGCCGTGTGTGGCGATCGGAGGGTAACTAGGTGGGAAGGGACGCGCGGCGGCAAGGCATGGTGGGAGAGGGACACAGAGAGGGAAGGGAGAGCGAAGGGAAGCATCAGCAGCACCGCCAGCAGCCAGGGTATTACCAAGAGCCAATGATATAGTGACTATTACCGTCACTACATACCCGTGCACGGAGTGATGGCGGGTGACTGCGTGCTTCGATAGCGCTAAGCCTCGGGGCAGTAAAATACATTGGTCCGGTAGCTGTGATCCGGCCGTATCAATGTTGCTCGGCCGGTGCGAGCGTGGTCCGCCACCCTCGCCACCCTCGCCACCTTCCACCTTCCACCTTCCACGAGGCCATGCCGATGCCCGCGATGCCGCGGTGCCACGCCGCGGCGACGCGATGCACGGGTTACGCGCGCGTCGCTCGTCGATTCTCCGCGTCAGGCAGAGTCGATCCGCCGCCACCGGATTCCGATTCCCCGAATCGATTCTACGAAACCGCGAGTCGCTTTTTATCTCGCGACCGACGCACCGCCGCGCCCCGCCGCCGCCGTCCGAAAGCCGACAGATTTTCTCGCGCGTTCTCGCACAGGTCGTTTTCAATCGCACGCGTCCAGAAGCGACGTGCGGCGGCCCGACGTTGCCCGTGAGAGGTCGAGCGAAAGATTGACTCCCTTTCCGGCGTGGCTCCGCGTACCGGTAGCCGGTGAGAAACTTGGGTAATTTCCGGTTAAGCGGAGCGTCTCTGGGGAAGACCCGTGTGGAGGGAAGAAGGACGTCTTTCGCACCCTCGCCCGCGCTCGCGCCCGTATACCAGCGTTCCCGCGCGCCCGCACCCACGCTCACGGCGTTTGTAACTCGTTAAATATGCATATTCCGAGAAGAGAGCTAGACGAGGCTGCAAGACCGAGGGAAAACCGTGAGCAGGGGATTTTCGTCGGACCGTCTTCCTTAATTATCCGACGGTTGACGGTCTAATCGCGCGTACGGTAGAGCACCGCCAGCACGGCGACCAAACGAAAGCTTTAGAAAACCTTTGAAGCATCCACCTTTCCCTTAATGCCGTTCTCCGGCCTGTCTTCCACGCTGTCCGCAACACAGACACCGAGACGAAGAACCGGGAAGAAGCGAAAAGAATCGTCCAATCCAGTCGCGACGAACGATCCTCGTTCACCGGCGCGGTCGACGTTAACCGCGTACGTCTCCGTCCGATAATCTTCGACGGTTGCCGCGCACCCTCGTGCCTAATTCGATCGGGCAGGCTCTTTAAAGACACATTTGTTAGAGCGTGCCGCTCGCCGGCTCGTCGGTGCCGCGTTCTTCGAATAATCCTCCGTTTTCGGTCCGCGAAACGAATCGATCCGGAGCCATTCGATTCAAGGAACCTCTGTCGCTTTTGCCGGCAATTTCGACTGGAATTCCGGCACAATTCTATTCTATGTTCGACGTAACGTCGTTACAGGGAACCGGTTACGTTATCGCCGAATGATCAATGTTGCCAAACTATTCGGCTACACTCACGGTATCCGCGAGTCGAGGAATAGCCGAATAGTGATGTCGAATCTCTAGTTTCGGAACTAAAGTGCGTGGTACGCGAAGACTCTCTCTCTCTCTATCCCTCTATCCCTCTATCTCTGTCTCTACCTTCCTTCCCGCTCCTCCACCCATGGTCATCGCGATCCCGATAAACCTGTCCCTCAGCCACGTGTGACCGCCGAGCGATGACCAACGGAAATATACGAGAGCGGTATCGGGCCGGCTCGGCTGCTGATCAGTTGCTCGCCTATGGCCTGCAATAAACAATTTCGCCGTTAATAGAACGCTCGACCGGATGGTCTTGGTGGTTCCAGTGGGAGAGAGGGTCGGTTGGTCTGAATCGCGAGGATCGGGAAAATCGGAGGGGATCGAGAGAAGATCGGGAGAGGATCGTGCGGTGAAACGGCTGTGCGGGTGCTGCGAGTCTCGTACATTGGTAGAACCGCCGGGCCGGTAAAATAGTAACAGCAGATGGTACAGTAGGGAGAGGAGGTGAGTCGAGGCGAGGGTGGAACGCATACGAGAGAAACATCGGGAACAGAGGGGCACAGGCGGGGGGAAGGGGGTTGTCGTTGCCGCCACCGTTTGGCTACCACCCCCGCTGCCAGCGAGCTGGCACCTACATAGCCGCCTAGCTACCTAGCCGAAGCAAGCTGTATCTCACAGATCTGTCGCGTGATTAAGCTTATTAAACGCTTAACTCACCTTACTCCGCGCGCCGCCCCCGTCGTTCCCCGCCTTTTCATTACCCCTTTCTTCTCCCT
This sequence comes from Augochlora pura, assembly GCF_028453695.1. NCBI lineage: Eukaryota > Metazoa > Arthropoda > Insecta > Hymenoptera > Halictidae > Augochlora > Augochlora pura. The sequence continues at coordinate 3,474,427 of NC_135774.1, read as the reverse complement.
CGTTCGCCGAGCTCCTCGCGCACGTACGACCGAATGTACTCTAATTACGCGTACCGATAGCTTCCGCGTACATTCTCCGCTGGCAACTATTGTATTTGACCGTGAGTACGTTACCGCGTACGCGAGCTCGCTGCGGGCACGGAGAATACGCGCACGTTCGACCGCGACAGGTAGATCGAATCGCCGAAGATGTCGACGATGGACGGCGGCGGTGCGGGGTAATTTTCGGTGGCGCGCGAATGATCGGAGAAAGCGATCGCGACGAAGGGTTAAAGATGGGCAAGGGTTGGCGCGCGGTGCGCGGTGCACGGCGAGCGAATCGGGGCGCGCGATTGTCTCACCGCGGCAACTGTGACTACAGATTAAACTGTGGATTTTGCGAACCGCAGTGCTTGTTGCGAAATTAATCCACGCAGTTCGTTATTACGACAGTTACATCGGCGGTACGTGTAATCTGACCGTGCTTTTGTTGCTGAGCACATCGAAACCACCGAACAATTCTTCTTTGTTAATGGCGTCTGTTTACGATATAAAACTGTTTGTCCGCGATAATGGCCGTCGCAATGCGCACCAATAATTATTTCGAATTACGAAATCGCGAAATGGGCTTTTACACGGAGTTACGAATTGCAATCATTCTTACGCGTATAAACGTCGATCGAACGGCGCTGCGATTGTTCCCTGCGTTCCCCGGGCCGTTCGATTCATCGCCGGTGACCGCGAGCGGAAAAACAAGATCGTTTCGCCGATTTATGCAAGCGGCAGACTCCGGGAAGTTTTCGCCGCGCCATGCAACGGCACACAACGCCCCGCTGCCGTGCCCGCGTCACCCGATCGATCCCGCAATTATGCTGATCGTTCAAACTTCCGAGTCGACGATCCCTCGAATCCCCGTATCTAGCCGTCATCGTTGTCTGGATGTCGCGCGTCTCGTCGTCGTCGTCGTCGCCGCCGTCGTCGCCGCCGTCGCCGCTTCTGCGGATTTCAATGAGAAACCATCGAAACGCGCGCGATCCTGCAGCCGACTCGCCGAGACCACCAAAGCGACTCGCAACGCGACCCAGCACGACCCGACACCGCCATCCTTGTCCGGTCTACCAGAATTAAACGCGGCCGAGTCTTTGTAAAATTTCACTCTGCCAGCGGCATCGGGATTTTCCGTGGAATATAGCACCGATTAGTCGTGCCGCTACTCGATAAAATAATTTATCGAATATATTTCAATTTCACGCGTATTATGCCGCCCCGAAAGAGTAATTCAATGGAAAATATAAATATTCATTTGCGGGGATTTAAAGCGAACGGATGTTCTCTCTCTCGCGATCTCTCTCTCTCTCTCTCTCTCTCCCTCTCTCCCTCCCGTTCCCGCTCCCGTTCTCGCTCGACCGTTCGCCCCGGCTTCGTTCCTGTTCTTTCTCTCTACCATCGACAGCCTCGCCGTTCCCCGCCCCGCCGTCCCCCCAACCCGTTCCCCGTCTCGCTCGCGCTCTCTCTCTCGGTCGTCTCTACCTCTCTGCGTCACTTCCCTCGCTTTTGCCCCTCCTGCGCCACGGACCGATGATTTATACCAGCAAAATAATAATTTAATTTCACCGCAGTTGGGCACGATACAAAATCGCACGACAAAAATAATAAATAAATTTTGTGCCGAACGGTCATGTCGATTTCAGCTCGCTACGTTGACCACCACCCCCTTATCCACCTACAACCGGCGCATAACGGTCATGAGTCATGAAGCATTTTTTATCGGCCTCATTTTTCCGCTGATGGGAACGACGGCGGATCGGACGAGTCGACACTTAAACGCGCATGCCTTCCGCGCATTAAACGGCTCCGATCGCGACTTCCGCTTTCGCGCAAATACTATTGTTGCCATTCGCGACAGAATAAGACGCGGAAAAATATCGAAACGAAATCCGTCGAATTGTAGATGCTCGTTGCAGTCGCCATTGGCACGCTATCGGCGAAGGCGCGCGCCATTGCAAAATCACGAGTCGAAGTCGAAGCGGAAGTCGGGGCGGATGCCGAAACGGGAGTCGAAGCGGAAGTCGAAGTAGCGGTCACTCGACGCCATTAGTGGCTTCAAACTATTCTACGCGCGATTAAGGCGAGTTGCGACTCGTTCTAGCCGGAAGCTGCTCGCCTTTCCGCGTTCTTTCGTCGTTTTAGGCTCTTCTCCGATCTCGAGTTCCCCGCCGCCGATCCGTACGGCCGGCAACGATTAAGCGCCGAAGCGAACGGGTACTATTAACGATTAAAAACAAAAAGAGAGCAGCGACAGAACGAAAGGGGGGAAAAAAGAAAAACAAGCGGCCGGTGGAATGAGGCGAAATATGAGAGCAGTTAATAACACTTTGCGGGAAATAATACTGCGAGAAAGGCCGCTTACCGTGACAAATAACGAGTCTCTCGTTTCCTTCCCCTTCCCGCCACTTTCCTCTTCTCGAGCACTCCTTCTCACTTTCTCTATCCGCGCGGCTCGCCACTCTCTCCCTCTCTCTCTCTGTACTCTCTGTGCCGTCAACAGCGTCCCATGGCCCCATGGCCCCATGACCCGTCCGCGTTCCTACTTGTAAAAGAGCTGGACGAGTCCGCGATCGGTTTTTCACCGCGGCCGTCGCGCCGCTCACCGAACGTCGTAAAACCGCGCGACAATTCGAATCGTGGATTCGCGTCAGCCGTACCCTCGGTCAACACTACCTCTTCGATTCGTAACGTTTCTTCGTCTCGACGACACCCTTTCCCTTCTCCGACACCTCCCACCTCCTCCTTCTCCTCCCCTTCTACCGAACACCGATCGTCCGGCACCCAGACCGGACAGAGCTCAACCTCGGCCTACCGACCCCACCCCACCCCACTCCACCCCGGGTCGTCCACGCACGGCTCGCGGCTCGCGGCTCGCGCGCGTGTGTCCGCCGTGTTTCGTCGTCTCTCTCTCGGCCGAGCTCATTAGGTCGTCGAGCAGTGTCGACTCGATAACAACGTCAGCCTGCGTTCACTGCGCGGCGGCCGTCACCGCTCGAAACATTCACAGTTGACAGATGTCACGTGCTGACCCGCGTCAGCCCTGTCACCTGTCAACCACCGATCCGGACGAATTACGCGCTACAACGAACACGTGTTACGTCTCGAATAATGCGCGTGGAAAATTTCAGCGAGCTATCATTATATCGGCCGATGGGCGGCGTCGTGTTTCGTTGACAGAAAAATGATCGACGAGTAGCGAGAGGCATCGAACGATATCGCCGACAGCTACTACATTGCTCCGCAGTTTTACCTTCGATCTTACTCGCCAGACATCCGCAGAATTATCGGCGGAGGAGGGAAGAAAAATTACGGGAACGCCGGCCGCGGTTCAAACCAATTTCGACATCCGCCGTGTACGAGGGTATCTATCTCTAGACCGGCTATACCATTATCTTGTCTCCTGCGAATCACGCGTCTCTTGATCAAACACGATCGCGGTGCAACTCGCTATTTGTCTAGAAGACGTTGAGCGGTGATGAAGCACAACCTTGAAAACCTTTTCCAAGCCTTTAGGCACGTTCGTGGATAGTCAAAATTATGTCAAGGTAGACATAATCCTGGCCTAGCCCTAATCTGACCCTGACCTAAACTTGGCATAACCATGTCCAGGAATACCATCGAACGATGTACACAATGAACGCTTGATATAATAGGCTTATCGCGAATAGCGAATCGTTATTGCGACGGAGCAAATTTCTCAGGTTCCTCCGACAGGGTATAAAATATTTAAAAAGCGAGTGCAACACCCTTTATGTAGATTTATTAACCTGTCTGATGTCTATCGCCTTGCGAGGGCTAATAGATCGAATGAGGTGAAACGAATGCACCTCTGTTCGCGTTGACGGGTATTAGCAAACGTCCCTGTCGCTTTCGATGCCTTCGTTTGTTTCGATTATTTCTCGCGAGTTCGCGGTGCAGGTAAAATGCAAATGCGTCGGCGTGCGCGAGGCCAACGTGGCGAAATCATGATCGGGCGATCGAGCGATCGCGCGTCTCGCCGCGACCGGCTTTACGAATAAAAGGGGGCAAGAAGAGACAGAAAAAGCTGTTTTGCGAGTGGAAAAATATTTCTCGCGGCGTTTCGCGAGCCCGCCCACTTCGAACTTCCCCTATTCTTTCCCCCCCTTCTTCCCGCCTTGCCCTCTTCAAACGGCTTTCTCTCCGTACTCGCGCTTTTCCTGACTTTATTTCACCGGCGAAAAATTATCGTCGTATTCGCACGCTTTGCTTCCGAGATCGCGTTCGTGTGGGTTGCGTACGTACGTGTGCAAACGACGCAAGAACAATGGCACTGAATTGGCGTCTAACCAGTGAGCAATAGGTCCATCCCTTTCGTCCGAATAAAGGCGCGGCCGTTAATTAATGGCATCTATAAATCAGCACCCGGAATAATACCCAAGGAGACAACAGGAATAGTTTATAAAGCGGCCGTGGAGTGCCGATGCCTTTGCCTCGCGTACGTCCCGACGATCTTGTCTTTTAACGGCGCACGCACACACACAGCGGACCGTCGAACACCGTACACAGAGACGACGAACCCCCGCGGAACCGGGAGGCGGCAAATCCGACCGCGATACCAACGGAACATCCAATCGATAGGCTAAACAAGGCTGAAGAGAATCGCGTCTCTTATATCGACACCCTCGAACTTTATTTACGGAATTTGAAAATCGTTCGATCTGCGCGACGAGCAGATCCATCGAAACGTCACGGAAAGCCCGCTCGACTGGTTTCGGTGGTGTGTCGGCGCTGGTCCGTTTCGGCGAGCGTCGTCTCGACCAAAAATTACACCGGAACACGAGCGGCCGCGGAGGAGGCAAAGGTATTTCGTGGAAAGAACACAGGCAGCTCGTTTTTCCATCGGTTTTCTCTTCTAATTCGTTCCTCCGGGCAAACGTCGAGAGAACGACGCCGACGTCGCGGTGGCTGAATTTATCTTAAACGTAAAACGAACCAAACACGCTCGCTTGATATACGGTCGCGTAATGTCTATATTTTTATTATTTACGGGCTGCGAGATAAGTGAACAGGCACCCTCTTTTACCGTTCCGCTCGCCTCGCCGACCCCCCCCCCCCCCCCCCCCCCCCCCTCGCGCCCGCTCCCCGGTTCCCCGCCGACCATTCCCTCACCCGCGAGCGTTCGAAGCAGTCCGGGGCTGCGTTGTGTACGGAGTATGGGGGTAGGGGGGGGGAGGAGGGCACGGAGTATGGAGCACCGTGATAGAGTCTGTGCCGCAAGAAACGCGGACATTCGTTTCACAGGCTCGACACACACTGCTAACTTCTCAGCCCGAAACCATCCTTTCTCTTGCTCTTCTCCTCCCATCATTTTTCCGTTTCCGGTTTGTATCGCGGTCTCCTCTGTTCACGCTCCCATCCCGCACCCGCGTACCGCACGAACCCGTCCGTGCCCTCCCCCCCCCCCCCCCGTAAACCGTACCCTATGCCGTCCGTACCCTCGCCGCGCGTCTACCTTTTCCGTGCAGACGCCGCTCTGCCTCCGCCGCCCCGCCGCCATTGTATCGAAATATCACGCACCCATAAATCACCGCGAACACCGCATATTATACCTCCGAACTATTCGCGAGGGGCCAGGAGTGGTGACCCGTCGACCACTCTGAGCCAATAGCTATTGGCTACCGACTACGGACTACGCGCGAACCGAACTCGACCGCTCGACGCGAGCCTTGAACGACAGAGTATCGCTGGATTGAACAGGAACGGCGCTAACCAGTTATACATGCCCGACGTTCGAACTTGTGCCCGAAGTTCGACGCGTTTCCGGAAAAAGTGATCGCACGCCGAACGGGCGAAACGCGTGAATCTTGTTGGAAGTGTTGCTTTTAAATCTGGCAACATTTAGCCGCGATTAAATTGTGTGCCACGGTCGAGGGCGCGATTAAAATTTAATGATCCTTTTCTCCGTCTCTTTAGGCAAAAGCAAAAGATAAATCTCTCTTGTTTGACACTATTAAAATAACGAAAGATAACCGGCGTTTCTTGCAGAGGAATTTTTTTTAAATTAACGGTTGACTTACCGAGCCGTTTGAAATCACCGCTCACAGATTTTTTCTTTCGCTGCTGTTGTAACTGTAAAGATTATTTGAAAATTCCCTTGTGCAAGAATACATTATAATAAAAATAACGAGAGGTCTAAACAAATATAATCTCCACATTTTTATAAAAATATACATCTCCCATACTTTCATGGCTCGGTAGGTTTAGTGTTAAAAATGATTCACCGAAAAGAGACGTCCTACGAACCACTTTTTTTTAGAAACGCGTTCAATTACGCGGACATATTCGTTTCGACAACGAAGGCCTCCCAAAAAGTTCCCTCGAACTACGATCAAGGTTGAGGAAAAGAGAGAAAAATCTGTCACGGTTCGCGATGGTGGCGATAGCGATAACGGCGAAGGTACCGTGGCAGTGGCGATGGCGGTGACGGTGGCGGTGATAGTAGCGGTAGCGGTGGCAGTGCCAATGAAGGAATACGAGAAACAGAACAGAACAGAATGGAACAGGGAACGGAACGAAACAGAGCGAGAGCGTGCGAGATAAACGGGGCTGCGGGAGGAAGAGGGGGGCCGTTTTGCGAGAGGGTGAGAGAGGGCGAGGAGGAAGAGGGGGGGGGGGGGGGGGGGGGGGGGCGGCAGGGGTAAACGGCTGTCGACCCATCGCTCATACCACGTTTCTCGTACACACGCTGATCTAGTTGTATTTATGTCGGCAGTGAATCATGTCGTAGGTTTGATTTGTCGATGGCTTTTATGGACGGGAATTAACGCGTGCAGCGCTTCGCATTTTGTTACTGCAAATGCTGTTCCCCCAACCTCCAATTTCTCTGCGACCACCCTCACCCGCCAGCTCGTCGATTCTCACCAGTTTTGGTCGGTGCTACGTTTCCAAATAACCGGTAGTCGCCCCGATGATTTGTACTTCCACTTTACCAATTTTTTAATGCGAAAACAACGATCGACCGTACGAATCTTTCGACTCGTCCGCTGCGCCGCGCGCGGCCACACGTACGCTTATCAATGTTGCACGAGTGCTGCGCGAGCGGTGCATATTAGAACAATCGTCGGCGATAAAATAGAGGAAATAGGAAGCGTTCGCCGATCGATCGACGACGGATCGATGGACGATCGCGTCGTTCGGCATACGGTATCCCGGATTCGGTTTCTTGCATTCGGTATCCTATGTTCTGCAATCCCGTGTTCTTCGTCCCGCCGCCCAGTATCCTACGAACCAAGAGGAGACGGAAGTTTTATTCCGTGGAAAAGCGCGAACGTGCTCCCGTAATTTCCAACCCTCTATCTCTCCGTCAGCTGTTCCTCCTCTTTATCGCGGCGACGGTTTCCAAAACATTAAATTATTATGCGGCGCGCCGTGCTCGCTCGTGCTTTTAACGACGCGTTCTTTTAAACGGATTTTATTTGCACGGAGAGAAAACGTTACTCTGACGCGCGCGATTTAAGTCGTTAATTTCGATGCGTCGGTAATTCGGGCAAGCGTATAAGGAAGGCGTACGTGCGGTGGAGCATCGACAACGTGGACCGTAATTGTTCGAGAAAGATGGCACTTTACTCGGCATTTTGTCGCCTTGGACCCCTAATGGCCGGTGGTTGATAACGAGGTTAACAGACTAGACAGCGCTGCCCACTGAGAGACGTTGACAGCGGCTTTCAACCTTCCCGTGCCGAAGCTGGCTCAATCCACGGATAGTTGGAACACGTTACGATTACTGGATTTCCCCGAACGCGCGCCGGATACGTTGCCCCCGGCGCAACGCCGCGCCGAAGGAAATTTCCCGGACAGCGGCGTAACCGTAAACCTTTTCCACGGTGACCAAGGGGTTGGGGTGGGGAGGGGAGAGGTTCGCGGCGTTCTATAACGGCGGATCGCTTCAAGACGATTGCTCGATCGTTCGGGAAAGTGGGCGCTCGTGCGACTCGGAATCGCGTACCAGGGGGACGTATCGCGCGTCGTGCATCGTGTACAATGTATCCCGTGTTACCAAGTTACCATGTTACAGTGTACCGGTGTACCGGTGTACCCGTGCACCCTGTTCCCCGTGTTACCGTGTTACCGAGCACCGTGAACGCGGTCAGGCGCGTTACGCGACGCAAGAAGAAGGCTTTCCTGCTAATCCACGGTACGGGTCTAAACGAGGTGGTGGATTTGTTGGAAAGAGCTTATACATACCGAGGCAGAGAGAATGCCCCTTCGCTGGAACCGTAGAAACAGGGAATAGAAGGTAGGGAAAAGATGCAGCAACGTGGCTTCTGCTCGTGAAACTACAAAGCTCCTATCCACACGCGGGCTAACAACAATGGGATGATCCTGCAGGGATTACGCGATCCGACACGAAGAAGAGTCCGACGGCTCCGTTTTGTTACCGGTATTCGAGTCTAACTGCACATATATTCACTGTACACTTTAACAATCCTAGAGCACCGCGAGACCGGCTCTCGTCCACCGGCTTCCGGTTTCCACGAACCGCCAAATCTCCTCCCGAGGCACGCGCTCGCCCCGTGTTTCGCGTATCGCGTGTCGCGTACGACGTCCTGCCTCGTGACTTTTCGCTTTTCCTCCGTCTACACGATGCCCAGCCCCCGTCATCGACTCGCCACGCTGCTACATCGATCCCATTCGATACGCTCCACCCGTTCGATCTGTCTCCATTTGCTCGCCGACGCGTCTCTTTCTCTTTCGCGTCGCAGTCGCGCGTACGTGTTCCGTACGCGTCGTGCGTGTACGCGCGGTGTACACGCGTGCACGCGGTATACACATGCGAGTACACGTATATCCATGTAGGTATGCAGGTAAACAAGGGATAAACCCTTGCTCGATTCACGGGGCTCGACGTTAAACGTCGGTAATAGATACGGTAAACTACTATTCGGTTGGTCAGGTAGCCAGACGAACGGATACGCAAAGAAGAGATACGTAGACAGCGCGCGCGAGCAAGATGTGCCAGAGTGGGAGAATGGGATAGCAGCAGGAGAGTGGGAGAATGGGAGAGTGGGAGGGTGAGAAAGAGGGAGAATCGAGTGGTGACGTTGACTAATGATGGTGGTGAGAGAACACACTCCAGTCTAACCCGACCTGTTGCACCCCCAATAAACCCCGTCAAACGACGCACCGCTAAATAGAATCGCATCGTGTTTCTCGATCTTACAGGCTGCTTCATTCCGGCTATCGGGAACACGATTTTTCATTCCGATGGCGGTTAGACTGCCGCGTAACGGGGGGGGATATCGCGCCCTTAACGAACCTGATAACGATTCCCTGCCGCATGGAAAAAAAACTCGGGCCGGGCCCGGGTCGTACGCGCCGCGATCGGGCTTGTTCGTGAAATGACAGCGAGAGGAATCGCGCGAACGCCGATAGCGGTTGCCACGACGATGTCGGGCGGTGTCGACGATGATTGGAGCGAAAGCGTGCTGTGCGGTGCTCGGTGAAAATGCTGTTGAACGGTAGCGGCGTCCGATAAAAAATCGGACGTACGATCCTTCCCTTCTCGCAAGACTGGCCCCCGACCGCACCGTCGAGCACTCTTCAACGCGAATTCAATCCCAGTGAGCCACGAAATAATCATCTCGCAGCGGTTGATCCCTTCGCTAACAGAAGCCTCTTATTGGCGGAATCGTCCACGGTCCGACCAAGGATAAACGTCTGTCGGCTGCTTTCCTCCTTTCTCTTTTCGCCTTCCTCCCCCCCCCCCCCCTTCCTCTTCCTCGGTTTTCCTTTCCTCTCTCTTCTCTCTATATTACGTCTTGGCCCCTGCCAATATTTCCGCGGCGACCTTCCAATCTTTCCACACTCGGCTCTTGGTCCCTACCCTGATTCTTTTAGTTTAACGCGTACGGGGTAGTGGAGCTTACAGGTTAGTTTACTTTGGGTAGGACAATTGCTGCGTCTTTGGTTTTTTTTTTGTAGGCATAATTAATAGTGATAATATTTATTTAACTAGAAGGAGCTGGTTTCTGTGTTGTAATAGTATGATATCATGTCGTACAAGTAGCGAATTAAAAGAAGTGAGTTTACACGTTCGCCACCAGCGTCACTAGCGTACACGGATATATTTGTTTCATTTATCGTTGTAAAATAGTTAATTATTTATTTTTGTTCAGATACTCGGAAGCACGAATTTTTCCTTTTTACAGCGGCGCTTGTAAAATACGATAGAAATGTCGTCGAAGGAAAGCTATAAATCCTCTAAGCGTCATGCTATGCGTCACAATTTTAAATAATTATATTTAAAAAATTTGTTTGAGGTTGAAAGTGAACTTTGCAAAAGGATATTAGAATTTTCTATTAAAAAATAAGCAATACTGTCCACTACCCTGCGTCTTTAACTAATTCTCGAGTGTCGGGGCGTGTCAAAAAGGACGATGCGCGGAGCGATTTCGAATTTACCGTATAATATACGATTTCATCAGGTTCAGAAACGCTGACCCGTTGTTGTCAACCGAATCGGCGTCCGATTCCGTGTCCGATTTCGTTTCCGTTTCCGATTCCGACTGCCTCCACCGAAACGTCTGGAACTCGTTTGTACGCGGCGAGCATTTGAAACGAACCGATCGCTCCGCGGACCGCGTATCTCTCGGTATTTACAACACGGTTAGGTAAATATACTTTGCTTGCCACGCATTCTTACACGCCTTCGTTGCTTTATGGTCGCATTGTTCTGAAAATCAAGAAATGTGTCACCGGCAGCGAGGGTAAAAAGGTCGGGAACCGAGAGCGCCGTCGTCGCAGTGTCATGGCCAGGAAAACGTTACTCTCCTCGCTCTTTTCGTCTCTGTTCACTGTTCCTCGTCCCCGCGGTTCCTGAGCCTAGACTCCGCCGTCTTTCGCCTGCTCCAATTCTCTTTCTACCGTCCTCTCTTCCTCCCTTTCTCCGATCCTCCCTCTCCATCTTTCTACCGTTTCTCGTCTCCCTCGCTACCCTATTTCTCCATCTCTCTCTCTCCCTCTCTCTCTCTCTCTCTCTCAACCTGCGACGAGTCGCTTCTGTGTCCCTCTTCCCTTTTGTACTCCTCCGTTCCCAAACTCCGCTCCCGCTAACCCATCCTCCGAATTCCCGTAGAAACACTCCGGATTGGCGAACCGAACTGGCTTCGGGTTAACGTTTGAACGGTAAATTATCTTGAGGACTTAAGCCCATGTTACTTTACCACGAGGATTCTCCGGTGCTTCCTCCACGGAATCTTAATTCGACGCCACAATCCTGGGAGCGAGCATCGCATTATTGTCCCCCCCGAACCTCCGCTACCTCGCGCAGACTGCTGTCCCGACACCATCGAATTATCAACTCTTTATTCGTATCCGAGTACCGTTCGTCCGTTACAGATCCGCGTACACGCTCTATCCCATATCGTATTTAAATTCCATTTCCGTTTTTGCCGCACGCGTCATCCACAAATACCTGATACCCCGCTCGCCGTTCGAACGTAGCCGGGGCTTCGACGCTCCGGACGTTCTTTCGATTCTCGCGACCCTCTTCCGATTACCCGCGTATATCGTAAATCGTTAATCGTTGACCGTTAATCGTTAATCGTTTATTACTTTGACGAGACAAGCGCGAAACGGCCGGGGACACGCGACAAAGCACCCACCGCCGCCGGTAGCGAGTCGCGCGGGCACAAGAGACGACGACGGGCGCGCGACGCAGACCGCCGGGGCAAAGTCGCGAATCGAAACTTGATTTCACTAATACCGGCGCAACGCTCGGTAAATGTCCGGCAATCGGATATGTAACTTATGGGTAATCCGTGCAAGAGGATCCACATTCGATTTTATTTCACGGTTTCCTTTATGCGAGAGACGTAGAATTTCTATTAGCTTTGTACCCCGGTTAGATTGAATAGCCGCAGGCTGTCGGGCCATACGTTCGCGACTGTTTCATTTACAAATGTATTTCCCTCTCAGACGAAACTTTCAATTTGGTCGGATGCTTCGTACGATAGGAGGAGAACGCGTAACCGTGCCTGTTCCATATATGTACGCCGTCCGTCTGCTTAGGAGTTTCCTTTCGGATGAAACGAATCGAAACGACACCGACGCCGATGCCGACGCCGACACCGAGCCACGCACCCAGACACACGCACACGCAAACGGCCACGTACGGATAGACACCGACGCCGACGCGGCACAAACGGCGCGCGTTTGTTTTTCGTCTCTTTTCGTTTCGTTCGTCATCGAGGTTTGGCATCGTCCGCGAGATGAGATGAGTGGATCTCTTCCAGCTATATGGAAAAGCTGCTCTGAAAATTCGGCGGCTACGCATACCAACAGGAACCTTCGACCACGATCTATCGATTCCATTTGGAATTTAGGCTATTTTACTTTTTCGAATATTTATTTTCCCAATACTCTAGCATCAACCGTTCTATTATCCAAGTATTGTATTACTTAGACACGTTAGAGAGATTAGAGAACTCGAATAAATTTTTCGGATTACAGAATGTTCCACTATCAGGATATCGCGTAACTAAACGTCCGAACAATAGATGCTTTACCGTGCACAACGACTTTGGGGATACACTCTGCGTGCGCTCGGGTACGCGTCGTAATTGCAGCACGGAATTTCATTGTTTCCTCTGTGGCTCGGTTCTGTATTCGGTATTCGATAAAGGTTGCGCTACGCTTCTTCGACAGTTCCTTTCCCCGGCTCGTTCGGCCCGGGGAGCCCACTTACACAAAGAGCCGGGCGCCCGCGCGTTTACCGGAGCCCACCCTCGCGCGAAGACGAGCACGCGCACACACCCACACACACAGGGACAGGCGTGCGTATCGAGTCAATAATTAACACCAGTTACAATTTGTGGGAATAGTAACGGCGTTTATGCTCCCAGGGACGTCGTATTTCAAGAAAATGTGCTCGAGCCGTCGCGCTGGGCTGGTCTGCAAGAACACCGCGCGCGAGGATTTGTCGCGCGGCACAGAGCCGAGCGGATGCGGATGGGGGAGAGGCGAGTTCGAATCGTCGGAGGTCGAGCGCGAGCTAGATGCGAGACGCGACCGGCAAGATACCAAACTACCGCCGTGTGTACGTATAGGTTGGTGTATAGCCTATATGTATGACGCCCGTACGCGTATATTGTGTCTCTACGTGCTGTATGTATACGCGTTGTACGTGTTGCGTGCGAGAGGGTTGGGGAGCGACGGATACGGATACACAGAGGTACAGATACAGCGGAGGGACATCGGCGAGGTAGGGGGCGGGGGAGGAGGGGCAGGGATCGTAACGGAAAGACGATGGGGAAAGGGGAAGGAAATGTTAGGAAGCGGAAGGTTACGCGAAACGCTCTCACCATCGTTTACGTCGGTGGTACCAGATGAACAGATACGGGTTATGGGAGATGGAAATATAGATTTAGGCTGGAGGCGACCACCGATTTCCCCTCTTTAGGTACGATTACTCCGACTACGCGAGAAATCTAATACGGATTGCTTCGCGCACCTATAGACAGTACGTTCTCTCTCCTCTCTCTCCCTCTCACTCCATCTCTCTCTCCCTCTCTCTCTTTCTCTCTTTCTCCGTCTCTTTCCGTGGCACGCAAGCACGATAAAGGATCCACCTAACCATCCTACCCGTCCAAGTCCCCGGGTTTACGCCGATTACGGGTTCGCCTAGCGATCTTACACCGGCGCTCTCGCCATCTCGTAGCTACCACCCTTCCGATTCGCCAGATTCGCCCATGGTTCGTTCGTTTGGCTTGAGTTTCGGGTTTGCCGCCACCTTTCCAACCTCGAGAAGCTCGTACAGCGAGGCACAAGGGTGGAAGATGGTAAGGCGGATACTAGAACTGATTTACTGCCGGCTTATTGGGTGTGAGACAACGCCACGACGTTGGATCGCCTATGAACGAGTTAATGGAGCGAATGAATTGCGCCGCCGAACAACTATCCTAACCAAGGAGATCTCCGGCCGCGCCTCTCTCTCTCTCCTCCCCCGCCCCCCTCTCCTCGCCCCGCCGCCCACGATCTTTCTTTCATTTCCATCTCTCCTCCCTTTCACCTTTTGTCATCTTTTCGAGCCGGATGAAAACGGTTTACCGAACCGCGAATCGGAGCCGCTGCTCGTTAGGAGAAGTTATAGAGGCTAATTAAAATAAATCTTAGACGCGAGTAATTATACGTGTATTAGCTGGCCCTGTTGCGGATGTGATAGACGACGCAGCAGCAGATGTACCCAAACGGCTCTTCATTCCTCGATTTCCCTTATTGCTGAACGGACACGCGTTGCAACCGGAGCGCAGCGCCTGCTATTTCCAGACCCTCGCCACGCCTCGCCTCGCCTCGCCTCGCCTCGCATTGTCTTCGCCGCGTTACGTTTCGCACCCTCTGTTACTGTCTCTGCTTCTGCTTTAGTCCTCGTCCCTTTTGCTGCTTCTGTTCATGTTAACGTTGTTGCTGCTTATGCTTCGATATGTGCTTCCTTTCCCGCTTCCGTTTCCACTTATGTTTCTATAGTTGTCGCTGTTCCCTATTTCCGTTGCGACGCGATCGGTCGCGAACCGTTCCGAATCGTCACCGGCGTTGTTTCTAGTAAAATCAATTCGACGAATTAAGGTTCATCCCTAGCTTTTGAGCTCATCGACAATTAGTGTTTTGCCCGGGAGTCCAATTAGTTGCTGATCAAAGTAGCATTTATCCACGGCTCTTTACTTCCGTTCTCATTAAGCTCATCAGTGCATCGGATGGGCACGTGTTCATGGCGCGATATTAATTTACCTTTGAAAGCAATCGAACAGTCGCGATTCACAAAATTCGACCGGGGACTCGCCAAAATTTCCAATAAAATAACGAACTTTGGTCACCACCCCGGCCGCCTCCTACGAGCGAAACGCGCGGCCGGTTGCCCGTTGCTCGTTGCTCGTTGCCCGTTGGCCGTTGCCCGTTGGCCCACCGATGCTGCCACTCTCCTGCACGCGCATCCCTCGTCCGGCAACAGCAACAGCCTATTTTCCGTGCACACGGGAACGCAACGCGCCGCTCTCCGTCCCGCTCGCTCCCCGTTCGGATACTCTGATGGTGAACCGCGGACGGTACGGCCACGGTCTGCTTTCGTCATTCCCTGTGTTCCCGTGTTTCTCTCCCTCTATCCCAGGAAACGGCGAACTCATTATTACGATAAACTGGTATACATATTTATCGCGATGCATTATTACTCTTTCGCCGACGGTCCGGCGTGGTCATCGATTGTGAATTTCATTTTGCGACTTAATGTACCGAATAGTAATGCCGCGTCGAGGTACTTTTCATTAACGCGCTCGCTGTTTACGGCATTAAGCCCAATTAAAAGCGTAGCCGGTACAATCGTTAAAGCCAAACTGTTATCTCGTTGCGCCTACCGACCCTCTCTAACGGCGCGTCGTAGCGCCGGTCCGCCGACGAGACGACGAACGAACGAACGAACGAACGAAGTTCGGAGTCGAAGCGATTTGCCGCAACGGAGTCAACAGCGCTCGAGAAGAAAACCGACGCGGACGACGAACCGATATAAAGCACCGACGCGACGGCGAAAACGGTGGATCGGGCGGTTCGACGTCGCGTCGGAACGGGGCTCGGTCGCGTCTCTCCCTTTTCCTTCGAACGCGTTCCAAAATAATGGTCAGGATTCGGTTCCATTTGGTTTGCGCCAGCTGTATCGGCCGTTCCAGCTAATATCGATAAATTCACAGGTGCGCTGCACAAATGCGCGTCGAGCGGCCGGTGTGCATCAATTTCGAAGAGCTTAACGTGGACGAAAACATACACGCGCGCTCGATTCCCTGCCCCGCGTCCACCCCCTTCCCCCACCCGGCCTGCCTGCACACGATTTCATTCCCTTCGGCCTAACCGTACGTGTACGTGTACGTTGTATAAAGGACGACCGCGACTCGTTGCTGCGCTACTTACTATACGTACGATACAAATTGCCGCTTGCTCGACCCGGCAAGCTCATCGGGGAGCGCGACAATTTTTGCTGCCTCTGTAAGAACGCGTTGACACGCGATGGCGAGCCCGATGTCCGGTGCTCGAGTAGGTCGAGCCGAAAGTCGTGGGGTCGGTTAAGCAGACGACAGGGGAAAGGAAAGAATCTCCGAATCGGAAGAAACGGAACGCGAAACAGAGAATCGTTGGATAGGAAAGAAGGGAGGGAGAGCAGTGCGGAGCGAAGGTAGAGACAGAGAAATCTGAGGGAAACGTGGGCACAGGGAGGGGGCCAGAGCGGCGAGGGAACCGAGGGAGAGGAAGGGAGAGAGAGAGAGAGACAGAGAAAGAAAGAGAGAGAGAGAGAACACTGTTCGGAGGTGAGGGGGACGTTATTGTTATCTTAGATTTATAGTCATAACGGATGGTACTACCTCGCTAGCCAGCAACCCCGAGCGGTCTTATAATCACCCTCCACCTCCGCCTTCTTCTCCTCTTGCCCCTGTTCCTCGCGTACACTTCCTCCATCCTCTATCCTCCGTCCTCCATCCAGCACCCCCGTCCTCTTTCTGCGCACCCTCGACTATCCAACACCCCCTCCCTCCCGAGAGTCGAGCTTGCCCTCGCGTAGCTCCACCAGCCGCAGTTTAAGTGATTTGCGACGCGGTAGAGCCGCCATGCAGATCCTTTTGCCTGTAACTGCCCCCTCGCGTCCCTCTCTCGACCCTCTCCCGTCCCACTCATCCCACGCCCGTCCCTCCCCCGTCAAGCCCCCCCGCTCGCCCTCTCGCACGGCCCCCGCGCTGTCCTCGCAACCCCCGCAGACCACGGCTGCCCCCGTAACCCTCGCGTCCCTCCGGCAAGCCGCTATCGCCACCGTCGCTGCCACCTTCGTCTACTGCACGGTCTACTGTACGCTCCTACTGTTCGCTGTACGCTTCCACGGCAATCCCGCGGGGCAGAACGAGCGCCTAACCCCCGCAGACCCGACGCCCGCGAGGGATTAAGTCAACGCCTAAAAGGAACCGACCGGCAAACGCATTGCATCATATATATACATATGTATATACATATATATATATATACATATATTTGCGTGTGTAGACATTGACGATACAACTAAATGGAAAAGAAAGGAGAGAAAAAGGCGCGAGGCACCTGGACCGGACCGATTGCGAGTCGACTGTTTCCAACGCGGCCAGCGAAACGGATTACTCGAAAGTCGAGATCTCGTCTCGCTGCGATAACGCGAGGGGTAGCACGAGCGTAGACAACGTGAACAAGAAACAAGTAGTAGCAGAAGAGAGGGCAAGGACAAGGATCGGTTCGGTCGGAGCGAACAGTGTTGTGACGAGCACGTAGGATCGTCGATGGAGGCAATCGGAAAATCTTGCAGTCAGCGGATTTCGACCATGTCGTGGGTTGTTAGCTGGGAACCTCTCCCGTTTTACTTCGTGACTATTCTGGTCGGAAGAGAGGGTAAGAGAGAGAGAGAGAGGTACTCGGTAATCGTTTCCTGTTACGTTTTTCACCTCGCACACCCTGTCACCTTAGCACGTTTCGAGAAAAGAAAATAAAAGAAAAAAAGAGAAGAAGAAGAAGAAAAAGAAGAAGAAGCGATGAATTTCGGCATTCGTCTCGTCCCGTGTCGAAGGGAGTTTCGAATTGCCGACTACACGGGGGAAAGGAAGTAACCGCGAAAGCGCACTCCATTGGAAGACGCAAAGAAAATAATGCGAGTCCGGGAACGCTTGGACCGAGACGCGACGACCCGGCTAGGACGATAAGGGATCCCGTAGAGCTTGATGGAATTCCATAGATCCACGTCGGCGTCGAGACAGAGTCGGCTAAGCAGCCATTTAAATGCAACCGATGTGTCTCGGGGAGCTATTACATCTGATGGACGGTTATTGACGCGCACTGGCTTATACCGAGCAGCACCGGCAGCACCGGCACCACCGGCACCAGCGGCTCCACCGGCACCACCGGCACCACCGACACTGCCGGCAGCCACCCCCGCACAAGCCACGCTTCCTCCCTGCTCAATGGCTGGGTGGTGGTCCCTACACTCGACTCAACCACCGTTCCATCCCTACGTAAACTCTCTCTCCTCCGCCACACCGACGACTACACGCCGCCCTGTACGAGTAGCGCACGAGTATACGAGCATCGGTCTCTCCCTCTATCCGTATTTGTACGCGCGTGTCTGCATTCGACCTCTTCTACCTGTTCCGTTCAGCGTCTGTATTTATTCCTGCACGTATGAGCATGAACGCAAGCGTGACGCTATCGAAAGAGAGACACGGACGGAAAGAGAGAGAAAGAGAAAGACAGAGAGAGAGGGAGAGAGAGAGAAACCGGATCCCACGAGAACCGAATTCAGCTCAGCACGTGCGTTTATTACGCGATCGAACCGAGATGAGCCGCGATCCCAAACGACCAAAACAGATAAAGGTAACGCGGTTCGTTTCGACCCGACGCCGACGACGACGACGACGACGACGACGACGACGACATCGACGCTGACGCCATCACTGGTGCAGACGTCCGTGCATTTCTGGTTAAAATATAGAATCGGCAACCTTTCTATTCTAAACTAAACAATCGGAAGAATTAGTCTTTAATTTAATTTAATATGAAACATATCGAGACGGATCAAACGTCATCTATGCTTATCAAATGTCGAAATCTTATTTTAACGTAAACGACCTTTGGTACCAATTTTTACAATGCAGGTCGAAAGCGTATCACGCTAAGAGACTGACAGAAAATCAGGGAATCAGCAATTTAGATGACCAATTTATTTAAACTCGTTCTAAACGTCGTGACATTCGCTGCAGACCTGTATAATACAATCATTGAAGCTATACAGTTCTCACGACAATAGCGACCGCTTAGATTCCTATTTCCGATTTGCTTCGAAAATCATTGCCCCCGCATCGTGCACGATTTCGTTCGCTGTGTAGTCGTTGGAATTGATATCTCGTTACGGACCGCGGCGAAAGCGAAGAAATAAATTCCCGAAGAAAATCATTCGCGGTTCGTCGTCCGCGCGACCACGCGGAGTTTGCTGCGTAATCGCTGGCAAATCGCGACGAACGCATTTCTCGTTCGACGGACGAAGAAGGAGAGATCCGGTTAATAGAAAATAGAAGTTGATAGAATGTAGCCGTGCGCGCGCTGGGCGACAAAAGATCGAAAAGATGCGGCGTAGTTGCTCAAGATGTAGAGCCTCGAAGCAGGTTCTTTTGCCGAGGGAACCGGTGCCGTAGGAAAACGCGATATTATCGTTGTAGAAATATTACTCAGAAAATTGCCACCGTGACTCTGAGCAGCCTCGTTAATTACCGCGAATTACCCATAATTATAAGGAGCGTAAAAGTTTTTACTATCGCTGTGGGACAAGCCAGACGCGGGACCATGATGCAGAGCCTCGATGGTCCCACCACGTCTGTAAATTCTGCCGAATGTAACGTTTCGTAAGTTAAGGCACCTTTGCGTGCGGTGGCTTCGCCCTGACCGTCGATGCGTCGCGCACTCTCGCCGCCCGGACTTGCCTCGCTCGCGTTCTCTTCCCTCCTCCGTTTTCCCTCTTGTCTCGATCTTGCGTCGCCGCGTCTCGCGTTTTATCAACGCTTTACACGCTCGACGCGACGAAGAAACGTCACCGTCGAAACGACGCGACGCGAGAACACGGTCAACGAATCCGACGTTATCGCTCGCGATTCTTGAGACGAGTCGAATCCGGCGCACGACGGTTCCCCGTATTTAAAGGCGGCAGGCACGAGCCCACGTGTCACCATTACCTGTGACAATGAACCCGAACATCCATCAGTCAATGCGAATGCACTCGTTCGTTCTTGATAAACGGACGTCCACGCTTTATAGGCCACCTGTTGCATGTACGCGCGTCTCCTGGTCGAACTTTTAGTCTTTGCATTTGGATCCGCAAGAAAACACGGTCGCGCCGTGATCGTTTCCGAATTCTGTTGGCCATGCCTCGATTCGGAAAAAGGTCCGGTCGCCGCGCGAGCCGCGATTTTCGAGCGCCGGTCGCGGCCCCGAACACCGGCCAAAGAATCGTCACTGGACTGGTCGCACGTCCCTTCGTCCCGGATATTTTTCCCGTTTCGAGCTCGAAGCTGGAGCAACGTCTCCTTTAACCTCGGCGCGTAACAACCGCAACGAAGATCGACGAAACTTAGAAGCCGAATTCGCAGAGACGTTCAGACCGCTACAAATCACCGGCAATCTTGATTTACTCGTGTTTGCCCATTGGCTTGGTATCGCTTCTGCAGCACCGAGTCTAATATACCTACTCGGGCGCTCAAGATCGCGCGCTAGCGTTCCCTCGTTCGCGCGCGCGCGCGGCAAAGCCGTGCCCCGGACTCACGGTCTTACTGCTCCACGGAACATCGGATTAAGTACGTATAATCCCGGACTCCCTTTCCGTTATCCTCGGTCGGCTGCTACTTTCCATCGAACGACGGAATCGTCAGCGCAAGCACGGCCGCTCGCTCGCGCGCGCTCTCTCTCTCTAGCTACACAACCTGCCCGTCCGTTGACTTTTGTCGCGCGAGCTCTCGCACGCCCGATCGACGAAAGCAACGTTGAATAAATATAGAACGTCCGACCGTCAGCCGTGGATATGGAGGCGCGGTTTTAACACGGCTCGTGCATTTCCCTAATGATTTACAAGCATTATTGGGTATTAATTTCAATCTACACTCAGGGGGGATAGAATGCCGCGTGACGTGACCCGACGTGGATATATCAAAACGTTCGAGGGGGGTGGGGAGTGGGGGGAGGTGGCGGGCAGGGTAGGAGGAGGAGGAGGAGGAGGAGGTGGTGTTTCGCCGGGCACCGGGAGCGCGCCAGAGACAGAGAGAACGCGCGATGCCGGGGGTATTCAAAATCCGCGAGAGGAAGAGAGCGTAGAGTGGCGAAGAGGAAATGTACGCGCGAACGAATAGCTCGCAAAGACAGACAAAGAGAGAGAGCGCGCGGAAAAGGGGGTGTTGCGGGGATCGAGATCGGGGGAAGGGGGAGAGAGCGAGATCAGGAGAGAATAGTTTTGCCAACGTGGGGACGGAGAGGGGCGGGGAGGAAGAGTGAGCGCGCGTGCGAGAGAGATAGACCGAGAGAGGGGGAGGGAGAGGAGAGCGCAAAAGAGAGAACGAGAGAGAGAGCGCGCGTATGGGGGGACAGCTCGACGCCACACGTCGCGGGCTACAAATCAACCGTTCCGAACAAATTATGAATGATATATTCGTTGTGCTCGCTTGATATATGCGTATCTCCCGTCGGTGCCGCCTGACTGCAGTCGCGGCAACGTTTCGAAAATCCGTTGGTACTTTCCAGGTAAATACTCGTTCCCGTGTTCAAAATTTGTTTCTTCGATCGCGCCGGTGCGCGACGTCCCTCGTCCGGTGACGCGCGAAAAGTCCCTCGAACGTCCCGACGAGAGCGCGCGCGATCGGACACGGCGACCGTTCCGAATCGTTTAGCCTCCGGTCGCGCCGAATCTTTCTCGCATCGTATAACCCGACGATCGACGGCTGCCGTAGTCTCGATCGCGCGTCCTTTAATCGATCGACAAACGAGCCTGCCGGCGAGCACGTAGCGAGCCGGTAGCGCGCCGACTCGCGGACACTCGACCCGTCGCGCGCGACTCGCTCGGCCGCGGCGCCGATCCTCTTCCTTGGAAACGCAACATCACCGACAAAGTGGAAATGTTTGAAACATCGTCGACGTATACCGTACCGAATTTGTACCTAACGCGCGCGCAATAACTTGCCGCTATAAAAGCCATCGACAAATCAAATTTTGACGTGATTCACTGACCGACATAAATTCTAGGATTCAGGGAGGAGAGACGACGGTGACACAGACATGTGTTCGTTCTCTCATTCTCTCGTTCCCTCTATCTCTCTATCTCTGTGTACCTCGTTCCGTCCATCGTTCTCTCGTTCTCCCGTTCACGCCGGTCCTCTCTCTCTCTCTCTCTCGTTCTCTCGTTCTGTCGCCAATACAAACTTCCCGTCTTTCTCCTTTTTCTCTATCGCGCTCGTGACGCGGCTATTTATCGTTTTATACACTCGACGAGCTGGCTCCGCTAGCACCACAGGAACAAGCCGCGCGTTCGCGAACGATTCGTCCGTTGATCGCGCGTCTCCCGCGGTCCCCCCTTCTCGCTATCTCTCTCTCACACACGCGCGCGCGCGCGCGCCTTCTAATTACAGGCCGGAAACCGTAATTTTTCCGGCCGATTCGACGGGACGATGAGATACGATCTCGTTGAAACGCGGAATCGCGTCGCCGCGACGGGCAGACTTCCCTTTTTCTTTCTGTCGGTTATCATCGGGCACACCCGCGGCGAAAATTCCAATCCGAGGTACCAAATAAAAGAACGGAAGAAATCTTAACGTCCTCCGTTTGCTCGTTCGTTCGTATCTTGGTTCGATGGCACAAAGTACGGCTACAAAGGATCGTCGCCGTCTTTGATTTCCCTCGTTTCTCCCGAGGTTAATCAAAAGGAGGAATGTATACGCGCCGATATACATGCAGCGGAGCCCCGGTCTCCGTGCCGTAGGGATGTCCAACGGCGTGCTCCGCCATTTAGCGTCGAACAGAGACGCAAACAAGAGGAGAGCTTTTCCTTTCTTATCGCGGACAGATGTCCTACGGACGGCTCGCCGCTGAAACGTTTCGCGAGGGTTGCTTTCGAAACGATTACCCTGCGTCGTATCAACCGTTCACTACCGAAACCTTTTTAACTCTGAATTCAGAATGGATACTCTCACCAACAGCATTTTCGCTTTATTTAATTCGATTTAATTTAGTTGTATATACCGGTGAAAATCCATTCCTTACAATACGTAATTAAAAGCCAATATTAATAGAATACAGCATCTACGAATCCACGGTTTAGGTGTACAATTTATGCAAACTCGTCTCGAATTTTACTTTATTTAACACGCACTACAACTCATTTTACGTTGCGTTGATCAGCACTTACTTATCCTTAATATTTTTAATAAAATGACCAGAGAACTTTTGTTCCTTTTATTATCATCATGTGCTTTTCTTTCCAGGCGTTGATAACAGAATAATTTATTTTCATTTCGATTCAAAAGAAATTAATAATATTAATATTTATTAGATCCTGCATGAAATCTGTATCACGAGTCCGACTCGTCATAATAGTGCAAGGGGTTAAAAAGATCGGTCGAATTAAAATCCCGACGAAAAGAACGCGGTTCCGCGATGCAACGCTTACCCAGCAAAGCTCGAAGAATTATTAAGAAGACGCCGCCTGACTCGAAAGGGTTAATACAGGAAGGATTAGATATTGCGTAAAGAAGCTGTCGAGTTTGGGGCATGGCTCGCGATACAGCCGCACGATCGGAGCGTTCCGGGAGTTCCGGGAGGCGTTTGATTCCAAGCTGGCGAGTTTACGAGGTGATCGTGACATAGTCTGAAGCTGCGATACTTGCATACGAACGCGGTCGCAGGAGCGGCGCACTCGTTCATAAGGGGCGGCTACGGTTTGAGCTAAGGGTACAGACGAGCACGTTCTACGTCTCTTCCTTTCGTTCCGCCCCCTCCGTGGTCGGAGACGGTGCAGCTGTGTGTGTGTGTGTACGTGCGTGCGCGCGCGCGGATGCGGGGTGCGAGGGCACGACCGCGGAAAACAGAGAGGCGACGCGGTAGTCGTAGGTGTCGCGGGGTCGGGGGGGGGGGTTGCCGTGCGCGAGCAAGAGGGATGATCGAGGCGAGGGTAGGTAGCCGCACGATCGCGATTATAACGTCACATACCGGTTATAAGGTAGAGAAACCGACGCCAGCCGGAGGCTGAGCTCGGCGCACCTAGCGCCTGGCTAACGGAGGAGAGGAGACAAAGGTGCCGTCGCTCGTCGCTCGTTGCTCTTTGCTCTTTGCTCTCCGGTCTCCGCTCGTTGCCAACGCCGCCGCTACCAGCAGCGGCGCGCACCGCGCCGTTACTCCTGCTGGCAATATCACCGATGCTACCGCGCTGCCATCGTCGCCGTTTCCACAACAGAGAGAAAAGAAGAAAGGGGGGGGGGGGGAGAGAGAGAGAGAGGGGCCAGGGATGGCTGGCGAACGTCGAGCAAGGGTGGAATGTTCGAATTATCGCGGTTACACCGTAGCATCCGCTCCGCGGGTCGCGCGGGGACGCCAAACGGAACCGGCAGATAAGAACTGGTACCCGGTTTGTCACGTACCGTTTTCACCGTGATGTTTGCCGCACCCTCGCGAACCCGTCCGCGTCCCTTCGTTCCCTACGTTCAGCTCGTCTCACGGCTCTGTATCTTCAGCCACCGCCGTTCGCCTCTTCCACCATTATGCCACCTCTTGTTCCTCTCTTCTTCGATTCGCGAGATCTTTAGTCCTCGCCTTATCACGGTCGACCGAGTCGCTCTTCGTAAAATGCCATTGACGTGCCACGGACTGAAGTCGCTTTGCATAAAGTGTCCTCTTATAAACGTATCTTTCCTTGGAACTTCGACATCGGTGTTTCGTTTTTCGTCACGGCGATCGTTCTCGTGCACCGTGCACGTTTTATCCGCGGCGACGATATCGCCGGTGGCGCGAGCGCTAAATCCCCCCCTGGCGGCGACCACCGCGAGACGGTCGACGAAAAAAAAAAAAGGTCAGTCGAAGGTGAGAATCGCGGTGACACGGCGGCGCTGCGATTACGGGAGGAGGTGTAAGATGCCGTAACTCAGTTTCGTTAACTCGGTACATCGTGGAAGGAGCCAGGAAACGCGCTAGGGTTATGGTATTCGAGATAGCGAAGCAAAGCGTAGGTGGAACGGGGAAAGCAATCAGAACTTGGGCCATTGCTGGATATTACGGAGACGTGAGAGATGTCTCCTCAATCATATTAATTGCCAAGATAACCGGTGCTTCGACGGCGCGCACCACCAATATTCCTGCCGGTCCACCTTACCGCGCGACATCGTTCGCTCGCTAACAACCAAGCGCGCGCGCGCGCGCGCTGCTATACCATTTTCTAAACAAACAGTGACACGTATCGCGGAACGCGTGGCTCCAGGCTCGGCGGAACCGTGTCTGGACGCTTCATTCTTTTGCGGCGAACATCGGAACGAAACTGCAGCGAATGGGCCGGCCGACACCGACCACCGCCCGTTATCCGTTCCGGAAAGTGTACGCCGCGTTACGCGACAAGCTTCGTTTCCTTATCAGAGCGACCCGGGACGAGTGGGTCGAATCGCGCCGCGTCGAATCATCCGGCGGTATCGCGCTACGGGGAAGACAGTTTTCATCGAATAAACCGAAGATCTCGCAGCTCGCGGGTGAATTTTTCGCTTCGCGAAAAGAATCACTGACGTATGCAACAGGTACTGCTTTCTTCCGTTCGCGAACCGATAACAACCGCTCCGAATCCTCGCGCCACATCCGAACGGTATCGAGCAGCCGCGAAGGATTCGTGATTTCGCTGGATTCCACTCTTTACCGATGATACTTGTCGGAAGGCGGGAGTAACGGGGTCGACGAACCGGCTCGCGCAACCTTCACTTTATAATTTGCAATCCGTCGCGAGTCTTTCGAGATAATACGAAGCGACGAACGAAATCGGCGACTCTCGCGAAACGCGAGTTCGAGATCCGAAATCGGCAAGATGGTCGCGCGCGAGGGGTTCCGGCGCGGCCGGGAAATATTCGCAGTTTTATTAGGTCGATCGACGGGGGCTAATCGGCGACAATCAAGTTTCACGGCAGTGATTGCACGGACGAGCATAGTCTGATGCCAAATGCAGCTGCATATGCATGACGCAATCTCGTATCCACATCCGCAAGCCCGTGCGCGACACAGAGCGCGAGGGTGGACGCCGGAGGTGCGCGGGGGGTCAGTAGAGCGCGCACGGACGCCGGACGGGACGGGAGTGAAAGGGAGCGGGAACGAACGCGCGCGAACGAGAGAACGAGAGGACGGGAGGGCGAGAGAGGATGAGAGAGGATGAGAGAGCGAGAGGGTCCGGGACTCGACGCGCGAATGCCGCGAACGCCGGCCGAACTCCCGAATGCCGCACCGCGGACCCCGTGCGCGCGGTGGACGCACCGTGGACGTGGACATCGTCGACATCGGCCGACATCGTAGACGCGGCGCACACAGTGAACGCCACGTTGCATCGAGCGTCGCTCGAATCAACAACAGTCGCGACGGGAAGCGAGGCTGGACAAAGCGAGAGAGTGTAGCTTCGATTCCCACCGCGGCGTGTCATTACTCGTCATTATCCAGCTATCAAATCGCTCAGCAATAACTATCCGAGCGTCGCTGGTATACTACGCGCGTGTACGCGGCGGTGTAGCGCGGCGCGGCGCGGCACAGCGGCAGCTTGGAAACCCGTGCGCCGCACCGGACCCGGCTTACCAGCAATCGAATCGTCTCTCCGCGAGCAACTGTTCGGGACCGATTATCAAAATTCCCCGTTGACGACCTATGAATTCCGTTTGGCGGTTTAAGCATCGAGCGCACCGGAGGCACTCCCCGGCCGCGGCGCCCCGAACAAACCGACGCCACCGTAACGCCCGTCCATCGCGGAATCGCGAATCGCCGCTTGCTCCCGAAAACCGGGGGAGCACACGTTCGAAGAAAAGCCGGACATAAGATCGAACAAAGCGACTAAATCGGTGGGGGGGGTGGTTTCTGGTCGGAGGTGCGCCCCCGGATGTTATTGGCAGGAGAGTGGAACCATTAGTCGCGATGATGGATGCTTGACAGCAACTCCTACCTCGGTCAGCCTCCTACCCCGTTGCCGGCAGTTATAGTAAGTAATGGGTTTGCTCTCTACCCTGAGAAAGCCTCGGCGCGGCCTCGGCTCGGCGCATCGCGCTTCCGTCCTTCCCTTTCCGTCCGCGGCCGCGATAGCAAGGAATCTCGTCCGCGTCCATGCTAATTTCGGCCGCGCGTTATTCCTTATCTGTCGCGCACGCGAGATCGACGATACACTGAAATATCGTGTTCGACCGGACGCCCCGAATCAACGTTGTTCCGGTGCCGCCGATTTCGATCGCCCTCGATCGCGAATCGACCATTACGTCGATGGGATATGCGCCGCGCTCGCGCGACCCTTCTGGGACTACTTAAATCGGGAAGCGGTCGCGGCGTACGCGCGCGCCGGATTGGTTAGCCGAACAAGTCGGACGGCGACGGTATCTTCGGTCCGTTTGCCGATAGCCCATCGATTCTCACGCACAAGTCGCGTCGCGGATACTCTTTCTCTATCTCGTCGCGCGCCAATACCGCCGAACTCCCTCCATCCGCTGTCTTTTCGTTTCATTCGTTATCCCTATCCCACATGCTGCTCTTCGGCGTTTCCACCTTCATCTACTCCGGCTACCGCCCCTGTCGTCATTCTCATTCTCATTCTCGACCACGTCCCGTTCTCCAACCCCTTCCGCGTTACCGTTCCCATTCCCATTCTCGCCCCCCCCCCCCCCTCCCTACCCCTTCTCGCCCCTTTCGCCCTTCTCCCAGAGCCACCCTCTGCCACGTCTGCGTCCCCGTCCCCGGCCCCCCTATCCCATCCCCGTCGTCGTCACTGTCCCCCTGCCTGCTCCCGTCCGCCCTCCCCCAGTCCCCCGTCTCCCATCCCCCTCCCCGACCTCGTTCCCGACCCCACCTCCTTTAAATCATTGATTGTTGCATTATCTGTTATTGGCAATGCAATTAACCCCTTACGGTAAAACAACGCCAACTCGCTCGCTCTCTCCCGCTGCACCGTCCAGCTTGCACCGTGCAACTGCTGCAACTGCGACTACGACTGCAAATGCGATTGCGATTGCGATAGCGATTGCGATTGCGATTGCCATTGCGATTGCGATTGCGATTGCGATTGCGATTGCGACGAGAACTAGGACTAGCGGTGGGACCGAAATTGGGGCTGGGACCGCGACTGGACGAACCCGTCGATCATCGCCGATCACCGGTCCCATCGCTAGTCAAACACACGCAAAAGCCGTTCCCGATCTTCTTTTCCACCGGTAAACACCGTGCTTCTTTCGTTCGTCCTCGCCGTTTACCTTCTCCCCCGTGGACGCGCGTAATTCTATCTCGCATATGACCCGCCGCGTGCGCGAACAGGTGCAATTATCGAGTTAATGATCGTTACGGTTAACGCGGACCCATCGCTAGGACTATCGGACGACGCTCAGATACGCATGATACATTGTGCATTATAGACTGCGCGTAATGCATTGTACATTATACATTATACATTATACATTATACATAACCGGCTGTAATCCATCGGAATCCATAGGACGGTTCGCATGCCGATCCTGGCGACAGAGTTCGTTCGATTTCCGCGACGCGTCGCGCCGTGCCCCGGTAAAACTCGCGCGTCGGATCTCGGCGGCCGCGGTGGTTCCGGTTCTTTGGCGGCTTGTCTCGAAAATATAGATAGGAAAAGGACAAGTAACTTGCCGGCAGAATTAGCGAGGCGGTGAGAAAGGCGAGGCAAAGGGTCGAGCGGAGCTCGAAGCTCGTGGTCCGTGAATGCCGGCTTAAAGCGCGTTGAATCATAACGAGGACTTATGCCGAAAGCCTCCGACAAGAAGCCGTTGGGCTTTCCTCGTCTCTAACCCCTTTTCCCTCCCCTCGCATCTATTCGTCCCGGTCTCCGCTGTCTCACCGTTTCGCCGTCTCCGCGTCTCTCTCCCTCCGTCGCAACCGCGTCCGGTTCTATTTCTTCCCTCGTCTAATACAAAGACCGTGGCAACAACCGCGATAAACGCATCCCCTCCTATTCCCCGCGCAACACGCCCGGAAACATTATTGCAACGCGTCTCGTCTAAAACGCGATCCGAACGAGTTTCCGTCGAAGGGGTGTGTTAAGGGTACGTACACGATCGCAGGTAATATTTGCGCACCGAATGTACGTCTTCTACTGAACCCAATATTCAGCGAAGGTATTTAAAGATTGTAGGATAGGATGTGAGATTGTCGATCACCAAATAACACTTATATTTTAATAAAGAAGCAACTATGTACGAACAACGGGTGGTGTATGATCGACGGTTGTCGGAATTCCAATTCTAGTTTCGTTTTTTTTTGCTAAAACGTGGAGGTGAAAAACCCCTCCACAAGGGAGTTACAAAAATAGGGGGGCGCTGGACCGACCAATTATACACACTTGTCGAATGGTTCGACGGCGATTGGTTCGGCAGCCTAACGCCAAACAGTCGTGACGTCGTTGACAAAGACGTCCGCCGTATCTCGTGAAAATTGTAGGAAACAAAGCTGCCGAGCCCCCTTTGTGCCCTATACGGGTTTAGGTCGCGTCGCTTGCCATGAGGACGGTACGGCCACGCTAACCTTCCCAGGTATGTCATCTGGTACTACTCGGCCGTACCAGTGCCGCAAAGTAATTAAATCGTTAAATGAACATTAAAAATAAATTCTCAAACGTGGCAATAATCAAAGTGACCGTAGCCTAAACCCAAATGCAAGGACGGAACGGTACGATCGCGAATCGCGTCTTAACAGGGTGTGCGCGCGCGAGCGCGTTGCTTCTTTACAGCAGCGGAGTCACCGGTCGCAATAAACCGCGCGCGCGGAATAAAACTGATCATCGGCAAGAATCGATGACGACGATGAATCTTAACGACACACCGGAATACGATCGGACGGGCGAACGCGGGGCTCGGCCTCCGTTGCAAAGGTCTCCGTCGTATGTGCGAATCTCTCCACCCCCTTGTATTCGTTTTAATGCGCGCGCGCGCGCGCGCATAGATAATTGGCTCGGCGTTGTTAGCTAGTTCCATTAGGAAACATCTTATTGGCTTTAAGGCGCTTATTACTGCTCTTAATTGCGCCAACGCGCGCGCTTTTACTCTTATTAACTGTCGGCGACGAGTGTCCTAATAGGATGGCGTTATAACCCGGATAATGCGTTTTCCGCGGATCTTTACCGCCGTTTCTTGTCCTCCGCCAACCCCTCGCCGACCATTCCCATGGCGACAAAGAACAACAGAAAGGTGACGAACGAACGAACGAACGAACGGAAACGGCGCGGAAAGAAACGCGGAAAATGTAAAATACCGAGAGTAGACGAGGCTGGACAGAAAATTGTTACTGGGCCAGAAAATATCGACAATACGCGTCGCGGCTGATTTTTACAGCTGACTGTAAAGACAATCGCGCCTCTCGAAATTGTCCATTTTTTTATAGGCACTTTGGGAGAATCTTTCGTCGGGGAAAGAAAGAAAATAGGGGGCAGGTGAGATACTTACATATCGCCGGCCTTGTTCGGGTGCCTAGACTCCGTGGAAGCCCGGGGACGCGCGCGCGTGTAGAGGCGCACGGGTTAAGCGGACGCGAGCGCGACCGCGCACGCATCGCGGAAGGCGAACAAAGGAAAGGACAGCTAGAACGACGAATCGACTGGAATGGACGTGTACGTACGAAAGATCCAGACTGGTGTCGGCATCGACGTTCGTTGTATGTACCGTGGGGTATCCATTAGGGACAGAAGTATTCGCGCGCAAGATATATCGACGTCGCCTTGGAGGATTTATCGTGACAGCGGTGCTTGAAGGGATTGTAAATCCCCGTTTGAGGATCGCTGATACCAAGTTTTATGTGGGACATTAGTTGGGTGGGGCGTGGTTGAATGGCGCAGAGTCGAGAATAGCGCTAGAAAGACGAGAGAAGACACGGAGAAAGAAAGAGGGGCTAGGTGATAGAATGCAAGGGAATAAGAAACGGTCCGAGGAGGATAGAGAGAGAATAGCTAAGGGCTAGCGGGGAGCCGCGAGATGGACAGAGAGGAGGAAGACGGAGACCGAGGGAGACGGCGAACGCGGTAGACGAGGACGAAGAGGGCGAGGAGGGATGCGGGGAAGGGAGAGGACGGGACCGAGGCGGAGGGCGAGCGCCGGCGAGGTGGGGATGGGGGGCGGGGGGAGGCTGGGGGGACGAACCGGGGGGGAAGGTAGCTGCTTGAGCGCAATAAATTAACCCGAAATGAAAGACAAATCGCCTCGAAACTGTCCGCCCGTTCGCCCAACGTGATAGAAGCGCGCTAGAAGCGGTCCTAGCTGACGTCTTCTCCTTTTCCACCTTCCACCATCCACCTTCTGGCTCTCCTCCCCGTTCCTTATCCTCTTTGCCACTTTGCCTCGAATCCTCGATAGACCGATCCGGAGACAGGTCAGTCTGGTCTTCGTTCCGATTTCTGGTCTCCCAGGGCTCGCTCGAAATTTTACCCGATACCCGTACACGCGATCTAATATCAAACCGCGCTCGGCGCCGTGATTTTCTAAAATACCGTCACCGCACCCGCGTCACCGAAAAGGCCCCGCGAGCAAACCGATGATTTTGAAATTATACGCCCGAGCGGACGACGGAGCGTGCACACACAGCATGCATTATAGTGGGTAGGTGTATCGCTGAACGGATTATAAATAGGTCGAGTCGCATGCGCTTCGAAAATTGTAGAACGACGGATACGGTTATCGGCCGGCAATACAATCAACCAAATACCCACGGATAGCAGACAATAAAAGTTGATGTACGTTACAGGTGCCCGGCGCCGTGCAGCGATATGCCTTGTATCGGTCGGTGGCGCGGACCCACGGTCCTCTTCCTCTCGCCGAAGCTGATCGGATCCCCGCCCAAAGACGCTTTCGACCAGCGTTTTTCAAATCTCTACGACTCCGTGCCTATTACAATCTATACTATCCTAATGCAATTTACTATCCTAAAATATCGCAACGCGTGCGCTCTATCCACGTATCCGTGAAACGTTCTCTGAAATCGGTCGGCGCGAAGTCGGCGCTCGCCTTCGGTTCTCGATGCTCGTTGCCGCGCGCGAACGAATGGAAAACGCGCGAACAGCGCGTGGAAAACGCGCGGAAAGCGTGAGAAACGCGGGTGAAACGCGCGCGGATGTAAACGAGACACGTAATTCTCCAAAAAGCTTTTCCCTTCCGTTTCGTTACGTCACGCAAGGGTCACCCAGAAAATAATTCATAGAACAATTACGACGGCACCGGCAACAACAACGCTAACAGGACGAGAGCACACTGTTACCGAGTGTCTGCGGCAAAATGAACGTTTTAATTCCCCTCCATAAAAGCCAACGACAAATCAAACGACTTTGACATGATTAACTGGCGGGCATAAATATCGGTATCAATGTGCGTGTACGTCGCACGTGCAATGACGCGACGCCGCCGCGCCATACCTCTGTTCCTTCCTCTTTTAACCACTATCTGTCCATCTGGCTATCCGTCGCGCCGATCGGTCGATCTAGGTCTGGCAACGGGCCCCCGGTTCGCTTCTGCTGCCTAGAAGGCGGCGTGAACGACTACGAAAAATAGGCCCTGCGCGTGTCACACGGGTCGGTCAGTCGTTGAACGACCTCCTGCATCTTCTACAATTATTCCTCTAAGACAACATTAATTACTTAACATTTGAATGGACGAATCGTCATCCGAACAGAATTTATTTACTGCCGAAATCTCGACGATTTAGTTCCACTGCGTATTTGAAGAGAGAGGAACTCGCTACCACGATCCGAAATCGTAATCGTAATCGTAACTGCAATATTAATCGTAACGCCTCGCAGGATTTACACGCGGCACGGTCTAATCGACCGTTCCCGCTCGCATACGGCACAAAGGTCCACAGAATTTCAGGAATTCTTGGAAAGTTGAAAAACTTCCCAGTTGGTGTACGTAAGAAACTGGGTTACGGCAACAGGTGGGTACTAAAGTAAATATACGCACATTACGTCTACTCCTTAGGACTGCGAGAGGATCATTACGGATTTCGATCTCTCGATCCCTGATTGTTACTCTTTCATCCGAACACGAAATAACGACACGTCACGGTCGTGTCACCGCTTCCCGCGACACTCTTTCTCATCTGTCCGCGGTTCGCAATAACGCGTGCCCTCGTCGATTTGCAACTGTTCAGTCGTCTCAACGCGAAAACCGTGAGCCGATTTTCTGCTTAAAAATATTATGCACGAG